>NW_024870976.1:3190000-3332500 GCF_019054845.1 Dipodomys spectabilis | reverse complement strand
CATACCCTAACCTGTGCCCTTATTATATACCCTAACACATACCTTAACCCTAACACACCCTAAGACTAACACAAACCAGCAGTGTACCATAAACCTTATTCTTATCATAATATACACCATAATATATACTCTAAACACTAACATGTATTGTAACGATTACTCTTACATGGACCCTGCCATGTACCACAAGCATACACTAATGTATGCCCCAACCATAACATAAACCTTAGCAGATACCCTAACATATACTCTAACCATAGCACACATTCTAATCACTATCACATACTCTAAATCTTACACCCATAACAAGTACCCTACACTTATACCAACACACATCCTAATATGTTGCCTAACCCAAACCATAAATGTAACCCTAACATGTCCCTTAAATCTAACACATGCCCTAACAAGTACTCTAACATGTACTTCAAGTCACACATGTATTATATGTACAATAACATGTGTACTACAAATGCCCTAAAATGATTCCTAACATGTACTCAAAACACTAACTCATATCCTAACAAGTACCCAAGCACATACTGTAAACCATACAAGTACCCTTACAAACACTGTAACATGTACCCCCCCAAAGTAATATAAATCCTAATGTGTCTTAACTTTAACACATATCTTAACCCTATCAGATTCTCCAATAGTATTTTCACTCTAACACACTAAACATGCTCCACACACTAACACACATAGTAACAAGTACCTTAACACATACTCTATAACCCACACAGGTAACCCTTACTTGTACCCTGAATGTACACTAACATACTCTAACCAAAACAAAAACCCTGACCTTAACAGATACAATAACATGTACCCTAACAACTTACATACTGTCAAAAGTACCCTAATACATACTCTAAAATGTACAAGTACCCATACATATACCCTTACATGTTCCTCACATATGCAGTAACCCCAAGTTGTACCTTAATCCTAACATGTACTTAACATGCACCGTAATATACATCCTTATATACACCTAACATGTACTCTATCACATAGCCTAATGTGTGCCCAAACCATAACATGTACCTTAACAATTCCCCTATGAAGTATGCTTACCCGTACCATAACTTGTGCCCTAACACATACCTAACAGGTGCCCTAACCCTAATACATACTATTAACACTAACAAATTCCCTGTCAAGTGCCCTAACTGTTACACGTACCCTAACATATGCCCTAACACATACCATCACCCAAACAAAACCTGTTTAAGGTGGACCAAAGTTTCCAGAGAAACATAGCATGCAATCCCCAACCATATCCTCACATGGAAGGTGCGTCGACAGAGTGAAAGCACAGATGGCCATTCATTCGAATCTCCTGTCTCACCCAAAGTTAGGCCTAACATGATCCACGCCTTCAAGCACAACAGGGCAAGGACTCTGAGTAAAACCCCATGGCTGCTGAAGGCCATTGGACTGACTGGACACACACTGTAAATCTACAGGTCTGGAATCATGAACACCAACAAGTACTTCAAACATGCCCTAACTCTAACCCAATGGATACCCTAACACATGTGACAATCTAACACATACCTTAACAGTAACATATGCCCTAACATGTACTCAAACCCTAACAACTACCTGAACATGTACTGTAAACCACACAAGTATCCTTACATGCACACTAACATGTACCCCTAAATGTACTCCAACACGAACAGACAGCTTAAACCTAAAACATACCCTAATGTGTACTTTAACATAAAACCCTAACATCTATCCTAGCAAATACCCTAATCACTAAGACATACAGTAACAATTACCCTACCAATGCTCTAAACCATACAGGTACCCTTACGTGCACCTTAATATGTACAACCAATGTACCTTAATACATACCCTAACACACACCCTCATCCAAAGCCTAACATACATACCCTACCCCACAAACCTTACCACATACTCTAACACGTAACCTAACAAGTACCATAACCCTAATACATACCCTAAACATGTATTCTAAACATTAACAATTATCCCAACTGGTACCCCAACATGAACTTTAACTCTGCAAAGATCCTTACATGTTTCCTAACTTGTGCCCTAATAGAAGTCACTAACATGTACTCTTATCATACATATACCTTAATATACCCTAACAGGTGTGCTAACCTTAACCAAAACAATAACTCTAACCCACACCCTACCATGTGCCTTAACTCTACCATACAGTCTAACCTGAACCCAAATGCATACTCAAAGTATTAACAGCCTAACAAGAACACTAACAGGTACTCTAAAACATACATGTACCCTAATATGAACCCTAGCATGTACTCTAAACATTAATGCACCCTAGCAAGTACCCTAACAAGTACTCTAAACCATGCAGGTACTCTTACATGTACCCCAAATCCTCATACCCTAATACATCCTACCCTAATGCATATCCTAACATGTTCTAAACACTACAATATACCATAGCAAGTACCCTCATATATACTCTGAACAGGCACATTACCCTAACATATACCTAGCCAAAGCCTAACCATATACCCCCAAACCATAATGTGTGTCCTAATCTGTACCCTAACACTATCATGTGCTCCAAACTTTACATGCACCCTAACAAGTACCCAAACATATACATTAACATATACTCTAACCCTAAGGCAAACTCTAACAAATATCCTAAGACATATCCTAACCACAACACATATCTTGACCACGACCACGTACTGTACCTCACATGCACCCTAACAAGTACCTCATATTTACAGAACCATACCAAACACACGGCTTAATCCTAAACTGTACCCTCATATGTGCCCTAACCCCAACACGTAACTTAACCCTAACACATAGCCTCACTCTTCACATATTGAACAAGTACTCTAAACATAACATGCACTCTAACATGTCCCCTAATGTACCCCAATGCATATCCGAACACGTGCCTTAACATTAACTCAGATCCTAGCATATTTTCTAACACTAACATATACCCTAACCCTAACACGTATCCTAAACACATATCCTAACATATACTCTAAATCCTAACATATAAGGTAAAAATTATGCTAACACATCCTCTAAACCGTACAGGTACTCTTACATGTACCCTAACACATACCATAACACATTCATGTCCTAACCCTAACATGTACTCTAACAACTAACATGGATGATAACAAGTACTCTAACATAGTCAGTACCCTAACATGAACCCTAAATATACCCATAACATCAAAAACCCTACAATGAAATATAACCTCAATCATACCAACCTTAAAAACAGTAGCCCTAACAACCCTAAACATTAACATCACCCCTGACCACTGACAATCCTATTCCTTTACCCTATTTCTCAACAACCCAAGTGCTTAACCCTATTCCTCCTCTAGCTCTGGGAGATGGGTTAGGGCTGCTGAATATATTAAGTATACCATTATTGTATGCATTTGAGTTGGCAAATGGCTTCGGGTTAGGCCTAAGATTGGTGAGTGGCTTAGTGTATATGTTAAGGGTACAGGTACCCTAAGCAAAACTTGAACCTACCATTAATATAAACAAACAACCCTATACTTGAACCCAAACCCAAACCTGACCAATCCTAACAACAGTAGCCCTAGTAACACTAGCCCCTATTGTCACCACCCCAGACTCCTGGCAACCCAAGTTTCTTAACCTAATCTCAACCCCACCCACACCCTGATATTTAACAGACTTACCTGCATGCTTGGAGGTAGATGGCCTTCTTTCATCAAACCTGCTTAAGCTGGGTCCAATTTTCACAAAGAGATACATAGCACTCAACCCCCACCCATACCCTCATATGTGTATGCATGGCAGGTGTGTGAACAGAGTGAAAGCACAGCTGACTGCTCATTCCAGTCTCCAGTCTCCCCCAAAGTTGGGCATAGCAGGGCCCACACCATTGAGCAGGGTAGGGCAAGGACTCTGAGCAAACCAACCCCACAACGGCTGAGGCCATGGGAGTGGCCTAACATACACTCTAAACCATACAGGTTTGGAATCCTGAACACTAACATGTGCCTCAAACATGCCCTAACTCAAATCATAGCCCTAAGAAATACCCTAACATATGTGCTAACCCTTACACGTACCTGAACCCTAACATGTACCCAAACCCTAACACATACCTGAACACGTGCAGCAAACCACACATGTACCCTAAGATGTACCCCCCAATATACTCTAACATGTTCCCTAACCCATAACTTAACCCTAACATGTATCCTAACACATACTCTAACCCTAACATGTACCCTAATTACTAACGTACAGTAACAATTACCCTAACGCAGTCTAAACCATACACGCACCCTTACATACACCCAAACAACAATGTGTCTTAACAATACCCTAACATATGGTCTTAATATATACCATAATCCTACCAAACATACCGAAAACCTAAACCATGACATACCTAAACCCTAACACATACCCGACCTCTAACACAAACCTGCTACCTACTAAAATTTTACCCTTACTCTAACACATATTATAACATATACTCAAGATACTAGCATGTATGGTAACAATTATTCTTACATGAATTTTGAACAAAACAGGTACTCTTACATGTACCCTAGCATGTACCCCAAACACTCTAATGTATACCCTAAGATAGAAATTAAAAGATACTCTGACATGTAACCTAAACATAACATGTACCTTAACCACTGTCACGTACTGTAAACCTTACATATACCCTAAGAAGTACCCTAAACTTATGCCAACACACATCCTAACATGTTGCCTAACCCAAACCATAACTGTAACCCCAACACATACTCAAACATGTACTCACACACTCTAAACATGTGCACATATCTTACAACGTAACCTCATGTGTACTTCAAGGCATGTGTACTTCAAGTCATGTGTACTCTAACACGTGCACAACACATACCGTTTCCTAACATATACTCCAAATGATAACTCATATCCTAACAAGCACCCTAACACTTATTCAAAACCATGCAAGTACTCTTAAACTCACTCAAACGTGTACCCCAAAGTAACCTAATATACACCCTAATGTGTGCCCTAACTTTACCAAGTATGTTAACCCTAACAGATTTCACACTAGTACTCTAACACATTAAACATACTCTAGACACTAACATAAATGGTAACAAGTACCCTAACATGTACTCTATAAAGCATACAGGTAAGCTTACATGTACCCTGAAATCACCTAATATACTCTAACCCTGACCCTAACATGTATTCTATCAAGTACCTTGACATGTACTGTAAAATATACAAGTATCCATACATGTACCCTAACATGACTCAAACATAAGCTAGCATGTACCCTAACATGTACCCTAACATACCCTAATAAGTACTGTAAACCACACAAGTATCTTTTTATGCACCCTATCATGTATCCCCAATGGTCCATAACACAGCCTAACATGTGCCCTAAGCCTAAAAGATGCCCTAACACATACCATAGTATCTGCCATAAGATACACTCTAACAAGTGCTCTAACATGTACTGTAACCCTAACAAATCCCCTATCAAGTACCCTAATTCTAAAACATACCCTAACATGGACCCAAACACATAGCCTAATGTGTGCCATTACTTTACCACGTATATTAAACCTAAAAGACTTCCAAATAGCACTGTAATGCACTAAACATGCTCTGGACCCTAACCCATATGGTAACAAGTACTGAAACATGTACTCTATAAACCGCAAGTATACCCTGAATGTACCCTAACAAAATATAATCCATACTCTACTAATAAATATGGTAACAAGGACCCTAACATGTACTCTAACCCAGTTACCCTTACATATACCCTCACACCTTCACACAAAAACTAACCCAAACCTTAATACCCTTACACATACTATAATCCTAACATGTATATTAACATGTGCCCCAACCACTAACACACACAGTAACAAGTACCCTAACACATCAGGTACTCTTACAAGCACCTTAACATGTACCCCAAATGTACCCTAACACTAACCCTAAGCAATACCCTAACACATATCGTAAACCTAACACAATATTGACATGTGCCCTGAAACATCATAGCCTGCATAGTTCCCTAACATGTGCTCTTAAGCCTAGGTACCCTTACGAGCACCCTAACATGTACTAGAAATGTAACCCAACACATACCCTAACACGTGCCCAAAAAATAACCAAAACCATCACCTTAACCAATATCCTAACATATGTCCTAACCCATGTCCTAACCCAAACACATACTCTAACACGTATTCTAATAAATACCCTAACCACTAATACATGGTCTAAACCATACAGGTAACCTTCATGTACCACAAATGTATAACCTGACACACAACCTAGTGCTGGCTCTAGTCCTAACATGTACCTTAACCCTAACATGTACCCCAAAATGTTCCCTAACATATGCTCCATCATACACCCTAACTCTGGCTCATACTCATACCCTAACATATACCCTAACCTGAATCCACACACAAACATGTACCCTAACACCTTATGTACCTTAAAGTGTGCCTCAACCCTAAAATGTATGGTAAACATGAACATGTATCCTAACAAGTACCCTAACACGTACTCCAAGTGATCCTTACATCACTCTAACATGTACCCAACATGCATCCTAACATGTACTCTTACACATACCTAACATGTACCTAACAAGTACCCTAACACATACTCCAAGTGATCCTTACATGCACCCTAACATGTACCCTTACACATACCTAACCCTAACACATAGCATAACCCTAACAATCCCAAACACTTACCATAACTGTATCATGTACCCTAATGTATACCCTAACCACTAATATGTACAGAATCAAGCACCCTAACATGTACCCCAAACCTACCCTAAATGCATGCCCTAACATGTACCCTAATGTACCTTAAACCCAAACACTATTTTAACATGTTCCCTAACATGTACCCCACCATACACCCTAACTCTGAACCCATACTCACATCTTAACATGTGCCTTAGCCCACACTCATACCCTAAGACATACCCTAAGCCACTCAGCAATCTTATGCCTCACCCTAAACCAGCTGCTAATCCAAATCCATAACTGTATGACTAACACTTTCTACAACTCCCCAAACCTACATTAACCCTTTACTAACTAATTACCTAATCCTCAATTGTTCCATACCCACTCTGAAGACCGCTCCATAACATATCCATCATCCTAACCCATCCCACAAAGTTCTTCCTTGCCCGTTCCCAAACTAACCCTGAACCTAACTTTAACATGTATTTTAACCCTAACAGATTTCACTATAGCACCCTAATACATTACACATACTCTAGACACTAACACATATGGTTATAAATAGCCTAACACATACTCTATAAACCATACACGTAACCTTACATGTACCCTGAATGTACCCTAGCATACTCTAACCCTGACCTTAACATATACCATAACATGTACTCTAACAAGCACCCTGACACATACTCTAAAAAACTGTAACCATAAAACATATCCAAACATACACTCTAATACAAGCTCTAAACACTTACATGTATCCTACAAGTACTCTAAAATGTACTTCGAGTATTACAAGTACCCTAAAGTGTGCACAACACAGGTAACCTTACATCTGCCCCAAACGTATAAGTACCCAAACATGTTCTCTATAAACCTAACCTTAGCCTAACCCATTCCATAATCCAAATGCTAATCCCTTCCATAACTCCTAACTTCACCAGATCCCTAACCCATTCTCTAACCAATCCATTATCATACGGTAACATTGACCCTAACACTAACTTAACTCTTCATACAAACCTGCTCTGTTTGGCTAATCGAAAACCCAACACCTAATCTAACCTATTTCTGATCCATAACAAAAAATTTAATTCTAACTTCCACCCTGAGTAGCCCTAAAACACCCAAACTTAACCCTACCCTTAGCATCAACAACCCCACACCTATAACCAATTCCTCAACAATTCTTCCATAACCTTATGCCTCTCATAGCTTTGGGAAGTTGGTCAAAGCTCCTGAATGTGTTAGGTACACACCTAGTAAATGGATTTGAGTTAGCTCACAGCTCAGGATAGAGGGCAGGGTTGGGGCCTAGAATCATCAAAGTTGTTCTGACTAGTAACAACTTACCAAGCAGGAAGGAGTAGGCCTCCCTTCCTCACAAATGCCTTCACCCCTTCTCCAGGTACCATAAGCACAGATGAAAGCATGGTAGAGATGAGGATGGAAGCCTAAGTTGGGACTCAGTCTGCCAAAGCATACACTGAGTTGTAGAGCAAGATTCTACATGCGTAATTCAAAGTGTGGGAACTCTCCCCAGCTTCTCCTGACACTCAGTATATTTTCTCCTCAAAGTGCCTACAGGCAGAGGCAGGCAACTACCAACAAAGGATAGGCATCCAGGAGCCCTGTCACAGACAAGGGGGACCTGGTATGTCTGACAGGGAAAAGAAAAAGGCTAGGTTACGCCTTCTGCTTCCCTCAAAAAATCCTTATCATAATGTTGACATGACTCCAGTCTACAGGAACTGATTGGCTTCTAAGGCATAAAATGGAGAGCTTAGTGTTGAGGTGTTGCCCTAGCCTGTGAAGAGCCCTGAACCTATGTTCAACAAAGCAAATTGAAATACCTTGGAATGCCTGACAAAATGTCTGTAAGGTGTATGTAATGAAAACATAAACATGTGTCACACATCCTCTCACCCCCTAACCACCATACCTTATGCAGGACATAGCTGAAAGCTCACTAAAGACTTGGTGACATGGATACAGGCCTGGGATGAGCCTAATGTGTTCAAATTTGTTCTGACAGGTATCAACTTACCAAGCAGGAAGGGAGAGGCTTCACCTCCTTCTCCAGGCCCAAGTGTAGACATGAAAGTATAGATGAAAACTTGATGCAGACTTGGAGAAATGCCAGCGGCAAGAGCAAGTGCTGATGGGATCCAATCCGTCCAGACCATCCCACATTGGTCTATACACCATGAACCTATATTCGCGATTCCAAGCTTCCAGGCTCTCCCCATTTTATCCTGAGACTCTGCATGTTTTCTTCTTAAAATGCCTATAGTCAGAGGAAGACAACATGCATCAAAAGCTGGAAATCAAGGAAAACAAAGGCTAGAGAGAAAGAACCAGGGCCAAGAGCTGAGGCACTTGCCTAACTTGTGGGAGGCCCTGGAACACAATGCCACTGGAATTCACCGACAGGAAATTGAAACACTTTTGTGTACCTAGTAACGTGTAAAAGAGGGCTAGGAACATGGCTTAGTGGCAGAGTGCTTGCTAGCATGCATGAAGCCCTGGGTTCAAATCCTAAATACCAGATACACAGAAAAATCTGGAAATGGTGCTGTGGCTCAAGTGATAGAGTGCTAGCCCTGAGTGAAAGAGCTCAGGGACATTGCCCAGGCTATAAGTTCAAGCCCCAGGACAGGCAAAAAAAATGTATTAAATACCTATATTATGAAAACAAAAATGTCTTTGTGCTGGTCCTGGGGCTTGAACTAGGGGCCTGGGTGCTCTCCCTGAGTTGTTTTTGTTCAGTGCCAGTGCTGTACCACTTGAGCCACAGCTCCACTTCTAGATGAGCCAGAATAGGAATTGGACATCCTTTAGAGCAGGCCTAGTCAGAGCTGGCCGAAACTGGAGCTGTTGCCAACAAGGGAAAGGCCCGGACATAGAGAAAGCCCAAACCAGGAGCTCAGGGAAAGCCCAGACCCAGGGAATGATGAGACCTGGGGAAGGCCGAGACCCAAGGAAGGCCTGGACCCAGGGAAGGCCTGGGGAAAGAACAGGACTCTGGGAAGGGATGGATGCAGGCAAGGCCCAGATTCAAGAAAAAATGGGACTCAGGGAGGCCTGGACCCAGGGAAGCCCTGGACTCGGATATGTGTACTTGCTGCAGATGTGCAGCCAGCTACAGAGGCCTGGTGTGGGACCTGCCTGGTGTGGGGGCTGGTATAGGGCCTGGCGTGGGGCCTGCATGCTGTGGGGCCTGCCTGGAGTGGGGCCTGGTGTGGGACCTGCCTGGTATGGGGCCTGGTATGGGGCCTGCCTGGTGTGGGGCCTGGTATGGGGCCTGCCTGGTATGGGGCATGCTGTAAGGGCTGCCTGGTTTGAAGCCTGGTATGGGGCCTGGTGTGGGACCTGCCTGATGTGGGGCCTGGTATGGGGCCTGGTGTGGGGCCTGCCTAGTGTGGGGCCTGTTGTGGGACCTGATGTAGGGCTTGGTGTGGGGCCTGGTGTGAGACCTGCCTGGTGTGGGGCCTGGTGTGGGACCTGGTGTGGGACCTGCCTGGTGTGGGCCCTGGCATGGGGCCTGGTGTGGGACCTGCCTGGTGTGGGGCATGCCTGGTGTGGAGCCTGGCGTGGGGGCTGCCTGGTGTGGGGCATGATGTGGGACCTGCCTGGTATGAGGCCTGGTGTGTGGCCTGCCTGGAGTGGGGCCTGGTGTGGGGCCTGGCATGGGATCTGGCATGGGGCCTGGTGTGGGGCCGGCCTAGCATGGGACCTGCCTGGTGTGGGGCCTGCCTGGTGTGGGACCTGCCTGGTGTGGAGCCTGGCATGGGGCCTGCCTGGTGTGGGCCTGGTATAGGACCTGGCATGGGCCTGATGTGAGGCCTGCCTGGTGTGGGGCCTGCCTGGTGTGGGGCCTGCTTGGTGTGGGGCCTGGCGTGGGGTCTGGTGTGGGGCCTGCCTGGTGTGGGGCCTGGTGTGGGGTCTGCCTGGTGTGGGGCATGCCTGAAGTGGGGCCTGGTGTGGGGCTTGGCGTAGGGCCTAGTATGTGACCTAGTGTGGGGCATGGTGTGGGGCCTGCCTGGTGTGGGGTCTGGCTTGGGGCCTGATGTGGGACCTGCCTGGTGTGGGGCCTGCCTGGTGTGGAGCCCGGCATGGGGCCTGATGTGGGACATGCCTGCTGTGGGGCCTGCCTGGTGTGGAGCTCGGCATGGGGCCTGGCGTGGGGCCTGGTATGGGGCCTGCTTGGTGTGGGGACTGGTATGAGGCCTGCCTGGTATGGGGCCTGGTGTGGTCCCTGACGTGAGGCCTGGCGTGAAGCCTGACATGGGGCTTAGTATGTGACTTGGTATGGGGCATGGTGTGGGGCCTGCCTGGTGTGGGGCCTGGCTTGGGGCATGGTGTGGGGCCTGCCTGGTGTGGGGCCTGCCTGGTGTGGAGCCCGGCATGGGGCCTGATGTGGGACCTGCCTGGTGTGGGGCCTGCCTGGTGTGGAGCCCGGCAAGGGGCCTGGCATGGGGCCTGCCTGGTGTGGGGCTTGGTGTGGGGCTTGCTTGGTGTGGGGCCTGGTGTGAGGCCTGCCTGGTATAGGGCCTGGTGTGGTCCCTGACTTGAGGCCTGGCATGAAGCCTGATGTGGGGCCTAGTGTGTGACCTGGAGTGGGGCATGGTGTGGGGCCTGCCTGGTATAGGTCCTGGTATGGGGCCTGGAGTGGGACCTGCCTGGTGTGGGGCCTGGTATGGGGCCTGGTGTGGGGCCTGGTATGGGGCCTGGTGTGGGGCCTGGTGTGGGGCCAGGTATGGGGCCTGGCATGAGGCCTGGCGTGGGGGCTGCCTGGTGTGGGGCCTGGTATGGGGCCTGGCATGAGGCCTGGCGTGGGGGCTGCCTGTTGTGAGGCCTGGTGTGGGACCTACCTGGTGTGAAGCCTGCCCGATGTGGGGCCTGGTGTGGGGCGTGGTGTGGGGCTTGCCCAATGTGGGGTACGGTGTAGGATCTGTCTGGTGTGAGTCCTGCCTGGTGTGGGCCCTGATGCGGGGCCTGCCTGGTGCAGGACCTGCTTGGTGCGGGGCCTGCTTGGTGCGGGGCCTGGTGTGGGGCCTGGCGTGGGGCCTGCCTGGTGTGGGGCCTGGTGTGGGGCCTACCGGGTGTAGGGCCTGGTGTGGGGCTTGCCTGGTATGGGTCCTGCCTGGTGTGGGGCCTGGTGTGAGTCCTGCCTGGTGTGGGGCCTGATGTGGGGCCTGGTGTGGGGCCTGCCTGGTGCGGGGCCTGCCTGGTGTGGGGCCTGGTGTGGGGCCTGCTTGGTGCAGGGCCTGCCTGGTGTGGGGCCCGGTGTGGGGCCTGCCTGGTGTGGGTCCTGCGTGGCGTGGGGCCTAGTGTGGGGCGTGGTGTGGGGCCTGGCGTGGGGCCTGCCTGATGTGGGGCCTGCCTGGTGTTGGGACTGGCGTGGGGTGGGGCCTACCTGGTGTGGGGCCTGCCTGGTGTGGGGCCTGCCTGGTGTGGGGCCCGCCTGGTGTGGGGCCCGCCTGGTGTGGGGCCCGCCTGGTGTGGGGCCTACCTGGTGTGGGGCCTGCCTGGTGTGGGACCTGCCTGTTGTGGGGCCTGGTATGGGGCCTGGTGTGGGCCCTGGCGTGAGGCCTAGTGTGTGACCTGGCGTGGGGCATACTATGGGGCCTGGTGTGGGGCCTGGTGTGGGACCTGCCTGGTATGAGGCCTGGTGTAGGGCCTGCCTAGTATGTGGCCTGCCTGGTGTGGGGCATGGTGTGGGGCATGGTGTGGGGCCTGCCTGCTGTGGGGCCTGGTGTGGGGCATGGTGTACAACCTGCTTGGTCTGGGGCATGGTGTGGAACCTGCTTGGTCTGGGGTGTGCCTGGAGTGGGGCCTGGTGTGGGGCCTCCCTGGCGTGGGACCTGCCTGCCGTGGGTCCTGGCTTCATCAAAGTCACCTCAGAATGTGCTCAAATGACACATGGGGAGAGACAAGCCACACTGCTCACACACTTCCACTGACACCGCACCCAGGCCTGGGCCTAGACAGCTCCGGACACCTGGCTCAGGGACTGGCAGCACCGCAGTCACCTCAGGAAGGACACAAATGACACACCGGGAGAGGCAGGGCCCACTGTTCCACACACTTCCACAGACACCCACACCCAGGCTCTGGGCCTAGACACCCACACCCAGGCTCTGGGCCTAGACACCCACACCCAGGCTCTGGGCCTAGACAGCTCCGGACGCCTGGCTCAGGGACTGGCCGCAATGAAATCACCTCAGGAAGGACACAAATGACATACCGGGAGAGGCAGGCCGCACTGCTCCACCCTGTCCTCCACCAGCACCACCCCAGACCCCATCCGCACCTGGCCGGAGACCGCTCGTCCTCTGCTTAGTTCAGCTCATCCTCCGCAGTCGCCTCATGGTCCGCTCAGGGCCCGCGTCCTGCCTTCTCCACAGACAAGCTGACCGCCCAGAGCCCGCGTCCTCCAGGCGCTTCCTCCTGAGAAAAGCCACCGGCACCTGACAGTGCACCCGCCCAGCTCTGCAGGAAGGCCACAGCGCGCTCAGAGGAAGGAGCTGCTGGAGTCTGCCGCCTCAGACAGAACCGACCTAAACCAGTCCAGCCCTCCAGCCCACCCCCGCCCCACTCACTTCCTCTCTCCTGCCCCGCCCCTCATGCGCTCTGCCCCCGCAAGCCCCGCCCATACCTGCTCACTCCCAATCTAGTTCCACCCTTCCCAGGCTCTGTCCCCGAAGCCCCACCCCTGGGCCACTCACTTCCTCTCTCTAGTCCCGCCCCTCCCCGTTCTCCCGCACAAGCTCGGCCCCGGGCTGGGTTCACCTCGGGCGGCTCCCTTCCAGGCTGGGCTGTGGGCACTGGCCACGAAGCTCAGTGGCGGCCTCGGGGCGTGCTGCAAGGCCCTATGGGCCTGGAAGCAGGGAATAACCGCAGGAACCAGCCTCTGTGCCAGCACAGCCTGGGGCTCTAGGGGAGGGTAGGGGTCACCAGCATGGAGTCAGGCCCTGTCTGCATGTCAGGAACCCCGCAGTAGCCCTGTAGTAGCTCCCCGGGCCCGCCCTGTCCTGCAAAGCGCCGCTGGCTACACCCCACTCCCCACAGGCCCCTCCCTAGCCCAGCAGAGCCCCGCAGGCCCTGCCCTGCTCCTGCAAAGCGCCACTGGCTCCACCCCACTCCCCGCAGGCCCCTCCCTGGTCTGGCAGAGCTCTGCAGGCCCCGCCCTGCTCCTGCAAAGTGCAGCTGGATCCATCCCGCTCCCCACTGGCCCCGCCCTGGTCCAGCAGAGCCCCACAGGCCCCGCCCTGCTCCTGCAAAGTGCCGCTGGCTCCACCCCACTCCCCACAGGCCCCGCCCCACTCCTACACAGCCAGAAGACCCCGCCCCACTCCACAGGCCCTGCCCTGGTCCTGCACAGCCGCAAGACCCTGCCCCACTCCACAGGCCCCGCCCTGGTTCCCGCATAGGCCCCGCCCACCCTGCACCTAGAGGTGACCCAGCAGCAGGCAGCCGACCAATGGTGGTGGGCCAGCGCTGCAGGGTGCGCTGGTGATAATCATGGGAGTCCGCAGCCGCAGGGCCCAGGGCCAATCTCGGGGGGAGGAGTGGCAGAGGGGGAGGAGGAGGTTAGGCAAGCGCCCGTGGGTGGGGCCAGCGGGATGGGCTGTGGGGCGGGGCCGGGATTTCCCGCCAAGGCCCTCTCGGTGGGGCGTGAGGCCTAGTGTGTGACCTGGCATGGGGCATGCTGTGGGGCCTGGTGTGGGGCCTTGGTGTGGGACCTGCCTGCTATGAGGCCTAGTGTGGGGACTGCCTAGTATGAGGCCTGCCTGGTGTGGGGCCTGCCCGGTGTGGGGCCTGTGAGGCCTGCCTGGTGTAGGGCCTGCCTGCCGTGGGGCCTGGCTTCATCGAAGTCACCTCAGAATGTGCTCAAATGACACACCGGGAGAGGCCGGCCGCACTGCTTCACACCCTTCCACAGACACTCGCACCCAGGCCTGGGCCTAGACACAGCTCCGGACGCCTGGCTCAGGGCCTAAACGCACCAAAGTCACCTCAGGAAGGACACAAATGATACACCGGGAGAGACAGGCCACACTGCTCCACCCTGTGCCCCACCAGCACCACCCCAGGCCCTGTCCGCACCTGGCCGGAGACCGCTCGTCCTCGCTCAGCTCCACTCGTCCTCCGCAGTCGCCTCACGGTCCGCTCAGCTCCACTCGTCCTCCGCAGTCACCTCACGGTCCGCTCAGCTCCACTCGTCCTCCGCAGTCGCCTCACGGTCCGGTCACCTCCGCTCATCCTCCGCAGGCGCCTCACGGTCCGCTCAGCTCTGCTCGTCCTCGCTCAGCTCCGCTCGTCCTCCGCAGTCGCCTCACGGTCCGCTCAGCTCCACTCGTCCTCCGCAGTCGCCTCACGGTCCGGTCACCTCCGCTCATCCTCCGCAGGCGCCTCACGGTCCGCTCAGCTCTGCTCGTCCTCGCTCAGCTCCGCTCGTCCTCCGCAGTCGCCTCAGGGTCCGCTCAGCTCCGCTTGTCCTCAGCAGGCGCCTCACGGTCGCTCAGCTCCGCTCGACCTCCGCAGTCGCCTCAGGGTCCGCTCCGCTCCGCTCTTCCTCCGCAGTCGCCTCACGGTCCGCTCCGCTCGTCCGCAGGCGCCTCACGGTCGCTCAGCTCCGCTCGTCCTCCGCAGTCGCCTCAGGGTCCGCTCAGCTCCGCTTGTCCTCCGCAGTCGCCTCACGGTCCGCTCAGCTCAGCTCGTCCTCCGCAGTCGCCTCACGGTCCACTCAGCTCCGCTCGTCCTCCGCAGTCACCTCACGGTCAGCTCAGCTCCGCTCGACCTCCGCAGTCGCCTCACGGTCAGCTCAGCTCCGCTCGTCCTCCGCAGTCGCCTCACGGTCCGCTCAGCTCCGCTCGTCCTCCGCAGGCGCCTCACGGTCCGCTCAGCTCCGCTCGTCCTCCGCAGTCACCTCACGGTCAGCTCAGCTCCGCTCGTCCTCCGCAGTCACCTCACGGTCAGCTCAGCTCCGCTCGACCTCCGCAGGCGCCTCAGGGTCCGCTCAGCTCCGCTCGTCCTCCGCAGGCGCCTCACGGTCCACTCAGCTCCGCTCGTCCTCCGCAGGCGCCTCACGGTCCGCTCAGCTCCGCTCGTCTCCGCAGTCACCTCACGGTCGCTCAGGCCCCGCGTCCCGCCTTCTCCACAGACAAGCTGACCGCGCAGAGCCCGCGTCCTCCAGGCGCTTCCTCCGGAGAAAAGCTGCCGGCGCCTGACAGGACCGGGTCGGAAGCCCAGCTCGCCACAAGACCACAGTGCGCCCGCCCAGCTCGGCAGGCCCGAAGGCCACCGCGGACGCTCAGAGCAAGGAGCTGGCGAGCCGCCCGCGAGTCTGCCGCCTCAGACAGAACCCGCCAAAACTGGTCCAGCCCTCCGGCCCGCCCCCGCCCCGCTCACTTCCTCTCTCCTGCCCCGCCCCTCACGTGCTCTGCCCCACAAGCCCCGCCCATATCCTGCTCACTCCCAATCTAGTTCTGCCCTTCCCATGCTCTGTCCCCCGAAGCCCCGCCCCTGGACCACTCACTTCCTCTCTATAGCCCCGCCCCTCCCCCCTCACGCACAGGCCCCGCCCTGCTCCTGCAAAGCGCCGCTGGCTCCGCCCCGCTCCCCAGAGGCCCCGCCCTAGCCCGGCAGAGCCCCGCAGGCCCCGCCCTGCTCCTGCAAAAGCGCCGCTGGTTCTGCCCCCTCCCCACAGGCCCCGCCTGGTCTGGCAGAGCCCCGCAGGCCCCGCCCTGCTCCCGGCCCCGCCCTGGTCTCCGCAGAGGCCCCGCCCACCCTGCGCCGAGAGGTGACCCAGCAGCAAGCAGCTGACCAATGGTGGCGGGCCAGCGCTGCAGGATGCACTGGTGGTGGTCATGGGAGTCGGCAGCCCGGGGTCCGTGGCCAATCTCGGAGGAGGAGTGGCAGAGGGGGAGGAGGAGGGGCTAAAGCGAGCGCCCGTGGGCGGGGCCAGCAGGGTGGGCTGCGGGGCGGGGCCGGGATTTCCCGCCAAGGTGGTGGTGCTTGTGAGGCTTGGAGGCGCAGGGTGTGGCACACGGGCAGGGCTGGATTTCCTGTGAGGCGGGGCCGGGGAGGGGAGGGGCCTGAGGGGGCGGGGCTGTGGGGAGGGGCTCGCGGGGAGGGGCGGGGCTAGGAGTTCCTGGGCGCGGTGGCCCAGGGCAGTGCAGCGGCAGTGGCGGGAAGTCAGAGGCGCCACGGCCCACGGGCGGAGCGCTGGATGGGCTGGCACCACCTGGGTTCGAGACCTGTAAGGAAAAAAGAAAAGAAAAGCACAAATAAGTCCCAAACCCGCATGATCCGACCCCGTACTAGAACACAGCACACCTGGGGGGGGAGGAGTCCGCGTCTGTGCAGGGGTGAGGGGAGGGGTACTGGGGTCAGGAGGAGGGCTCAGGTGGAGGAGGGATCAGGTGGAGGGAGGTCAGATGGAGGAGGGATCAGGTGAAGGGAGGTCAGGTGGAGGGAGGTCAGATGGAGGGAGGTCAGGTGGAGGGAGGTCAGGTGGAGGGAGGTCAGGTGGAGGAGGGATCAGGTGGAGGGAGGTCAGGTGGAGGAGGGATCAGGTGGAGGGAGGTCAGGTGGAGGAGGGATCAGGTGGAGGAGGGATCAGGTGGAGGAGGGATCAGGTGGAGGGAGGTCAGGTGGAGGGAGGTCAGGTGGAGGGAGGTCAGGTGGAGGAGGGATCAGGTGGAGGGAGGTCAGGTGGAGGAGGGATCAGGTGGAGGAGGGATCAGGTGGAAGGAGGTCAGGTGGAGGGAGGTCAGGTGGAGGAGGGATCAGGTGGAGGGAGGTCAGGTGGAGGGAGGTCAGGTGGAGGGAGGTCAGGTGGAGGGAGGTCAGGTGGAGGAGGGATCAGGTGGAGGGAGGTCAGGTGGAGGAGGGATCAGGTGGAGGGAGGTCAGGTGGAGGGAGGTCAGGTGGAGGAGGGATCAGGTGGAGGGAGGTCAGGTGGAGGAGGGATCAGGTGGAGGAGGGATCAGGTGGAGGGAGGTCAGGTGGAGGAGGGATCAGGTGGAGGGAGGTCAGGTGGAGGAGGGATCAGGTGGAGGGATCAGGTGGAGGAGGGATCAGATGGAGGGAGGTCAGGTGGAGGGAGGTCAGGTGGAGGGAGGTCAGATGGAGGAGGGATCAGGTGGAGGGAGGTCAGGTGGAGGGAGGTCAGGTGGAGGAGGGATCAGGTGGAGGGAGGTCAGGTGGAGGAGGGATCAGGTAGAGGGATCAGGTGGAGGGAGGTCAGGTGGAGGGAGGTCAGGTGGAGGAGGGATCAGGTGGAGGAGGGATCAGGTGGAGGGAGGTCAGGTGGAGGAGGGATCAGGTAGAGGGATCAGGTGGAGGAGGGATCAGGTGGAGGGAGGTCAGGTGGAGGAGGGATCAGGTGGAGGAGGGATCAGGTGGAGGGAGGTCAGGTGGAGGAGGGATCAGGTGGAGGAGGGATCAGGTGGAGGGAGGTCAGGTGGAGGAGGGATCAGGTGGAGGGATCAGGTGGAGGAGGGATCAGGTGGAGGGAGGTCAGGTGGAGGGAGGTCAGGTGGAGGGAGGTCAGATGGAGGAGGGATCAGGTGGAGGGAGGTCAGGTGGAGGGAGGTCAGGTGGAGGAGGGATCAGGTGGAGGGAGGTCAGGTGGAGGAGGGATCAAGTAGAGGGATCAGGTGGAGGGAGGTCAGGTGGAGGGAGGTCAGGTGGAGGAGGGATCAGGTGGAGGAGGGATCAGGTGGAGGGAGGTCAGGTGGAGGAGGGATCAGGTAGAGGGATCAGGTGGAGGAGGGATCAGGTGGAGGGAGGTCAGGTGGAGGAGGGATCAGGTGGAGGAGGGATCAGGTGGAGGGAGGTCAGGTGGAGGAGGGATCAGGTAGAGGGATCAGGTGGAGGAGGGATCAGGTAGAGGGATCAGGTGGAGGAGGGATCAGGTGGAGGGAGGTCAGGTGGAGGAGGGATCAGGTGGAGGGAGGTCAGGTGGAGGGAGGTCAGGTGGAGGAGGGATCAGGTGGAGGGAGGTCAGGTGGAGGAGGGATCAGGTAGAGGGATCAGGTGGAGGAGGGATCAGGTGGAGGGAGGTCAGGTGGAGGAGGGATCAGGTGGAGGAGGGATCAGGTGGAGGGAGGTCAGGTGGAGGGAGGTCAGGTGGAGGGAAGTCAGGTGGAGGAGGGATCAGGTGGAGGGAGGTCAGGTGGAGGAGGGATCAGGTGGAGGAGGGATCAGGTGGAGGGAGGTCAGGTGGAGGAGGGATCAGGTGGAGGGAGGTCAGGTGGAGGGAGGTCAGGTGGAGGAGGGATCAGGTGGAGGGAGGTCAGGTGGAGGAGGGATCAGGTAGAGGGATCAGGTGGAGGGAGGTCAGGTGGAGGAGGGCTCAGGTGGAGGAGGGATCAGGTAGAGGAGGGATCAGATGGAGGAGGGCTCAGGTGGAGGAGTCAGATGGAGGAGGAGTCAGATGGAGGAGGGTTCAGGTGGAGGGGGTCAGGTGGAGGGAGGTCAGGTGGAGGAGAGATCAGGTGGAGGAGGGCTCAGGTGGAGGGGTCAGGAGGAGGGGTCAGGAGATAGGGGTCAGGTGGACAGGGGATGGTAGAAGGGGGCAGGATCCCCTCCTCTGAGCCCAGGGGCATTTAGGGACAGGGATGAGTGGCCGTGGGGTGGTCAGACCTTGAGGACAAGGGACCGGGCAGGGGCTGAGATCAAAGGCGGCAGCAGAGATGTCTCCTAGACTTAGGGGACAGGGTCTCCTGGGGTTCAGGTCTCCTAGACCTGAGGGTCAAGGTCTCCTGGGGTCAGGGTCTCCTAGAGGACAGGGTCTCCTGGGGGACAGAGTCTCCTAGGCCTGGGGTCAGGGTCTCCTGGAGGTCAAGGTCTTTCTGGGGTTTCATTAATGTTCCTGGGTCATCTTCAGTGGCCTGAGGTCTGGAGTCAGTGTCTTCCCAAAGAGCAGCAGAGGCTGAGAGTGGGTACAGCAGGTGGCTGGCATGTGGCATGTGCTGGGGACCTAACCCTGTGCCTCAGGCTGCCCACGATTCCTCCCAGGTGATTGCTGCTGGGTATGTGGAGGGGAGGTGCTAAGTGTCCCCATGGAGGGTCTGACTGCTGAGTATCCCCACAGTGAGCCTGCATGCTGAGTGTCCCTGTGGTGGCTGAATGTCACCATGGCGGGCCTGAGTGCTGAGTGTCCCTGTGGTGGCTGAGTGCTGAGTGTCCCCACAGTGAGCCTGAGTGCTGAGTGTCCCTGTGGTGGCTGAGTGTCCCCACGGCAGGCCTGAGTGCTGAGGCACCCTTACTACACCCATACACCAACATCTTTCGTAATGCATACCCTACATGTACCCTTAATATATACCACAACACATACCTAAACCATAACACATACCCTAACTGTAACACAAACCCTGCCACATACTATAAATTTTACCTTACCCTAATACATACCATAACATACACTCTAAACACTAACATGTATCATAGCAGTAACTGTTATGTGAACTTTGAACCATACAGTTACTCTTACATATACCCTAGCATGTACCCCAAACACTCTAATGTATACCCTAACCGAAGATAAAAATTAAAAGATACCCTAACGTTTACCCTAGACATAACATTACCCTAACCCTATCATATACTGTAGACCTTACATATACCCTAACAATTACCCTAAACTTATGCCAACACACATCCTAACATGTTGCCTAACCGAAATCATAACCATAACCCTGAGACATGCCCAAACATGTTCCCTAAATCTAACACATTAATGTGTCTCCTAACAAGTACTCTATCGTGTACTATAAGTCATACATGTACCAGTATATTTACCCTAACATGTGCCAAACATACCATGTATCCTAGTATGTACTCAAAACACTTATTCATATCCTAACAAGTACTCTAGCACATACTCAAAACCATACAGGAACCCTTACATGCACCATAACATGTACCCAAGAGTAAACTATACACCCTAATATGTGTCCTAGCTTTAACATGTATCTTAACCATAACAGATTTCCCAATAGTATTTTCACTCTAACACACTAAACATGCTTTAGACACTAACACATATGGTAACAAGAACCCTAACATATACTCTATAACTCATACAGGTAACCCTTACATGTACCCTGAATGTACCCTAACATACTCTAACCAAAACCTTAATCCTGACCTTAACATATACCCTAACATGTACCCTAGCCACTAACACATGCTCTAACAAGCATCCTAACCCATACTCTAATAAATACATGTGCCCATACATGTACTCTAACATGTACCTCCAACATACCCTAACATGTTCCTTAACCCTAAGATATACCCTAATATACACCCTAATATGCCCTAACAAATATTTTAATCTACACAGGCACCCCAATGGGTACCGCCAATGTACCATAGCACATATCCTAACATGTGCCCTAACCCTAACAGTAACCATAACCCTACCCCAATTGAGTACCCTAACACTAACACATTCTGTAACATACCCTAATGTGTGCTCTAACCCTAACCCAGACCATAACACCAACAAATCAATTATCCTAAACTCTAACATATACCCTAACATGTACCCCAACACATACCCTGACACATATCCTAACACATACCCCAATACATATCAGATATATTAACAAAATGTACTGTAAACCATAGTTACCCTTACATGTACCCTAACTCATACCTTAACACAAAAACTAACCCAAACCTTAATACCCTTACACATGCCCTAAGGCAAACACCAACATGTATACTAACGTGTACCTTAACCACTAATACATACAATAACAAGTACTCTTACACATACAGATACCCTCACATGCACCCTAATATGTACCCAAATGAACCTTAACACTAACTGAAACTCCAACCCTAAGTAATACCCTAATACATGCCCTAACCGTAACGCATACCCTACCCATGTACCCTAATCCTAACACATCATCTAAACCCATATCCTAATTAGTTCCCTAGAACATACTCAAAACCATGCAGGTACCCTTACAAGCACTCTAACCCCAAATGTAATCTAACATATTCCCTAACACATGTGTTAACTTTAACAAAACCATAAACCTTATACCCTGAAACATGTCCTAAACCTAACACATACCCCATCACATATCCTAACATGAACCATTAACATTAGCACATATCTTGATATGTAGCCTAACTATGAACACATACTCTAAATGATACATGTGCCTAACATGTACTCCAAATGTATGGCATAACAGTAGCCTAGAACTTGCCGTGATCCTAACATGTATCCTGACATGTTCTCTAACATATATACATATCCTATCTCTGGCCAATACTAACCCCCTAATTTGTAACCTAACCATAACCCATACCTTGACATGTACCATAACTAACACATATCTTATCATGTACCTTAAAATGTGCTCTAACCTCAAAATATTATTTCAACATTAACATGTATCCTAACAAGCACCCTAACAGTACTCAAACCACCCTTACATGCACCCTAACATGTACCCCAAATGCACCCTAACAAATACTCTAACATGCCTTAGCCCTAACAGGTACCTTAACCCTGTCATTTCCTACGCTAACATGTACTCTAAATCATAGCAATACCATTACATGCCCTGTAACATGTATCCCAAACCTACCCCAATGCATGCCCTAACATGTATGCCAAAACCTAACACCCTAACATGCACCTTAAACCCAAACACTATCTGAACGTGTTCCCTAACATGTACCCCACCATACATCCTAACTCTGACCCATACTCACATCCTAGCACGTGCCCTAACCCAACTCATACCCTAATATGTACCCCAAGCTACTCACCAATCTTATGTCTTATTCTAAGCCATCTACTAACCCCAACCCATACATAACTGCACACCTAACACTTTCTGCAATCCTAACCCTAACAAGTTCACTAATCCTCACCGGTTCCATAATCAACTTTGAAGACTGCTCCATATCCATACCATATCCATAACCCCAACCCATCCCACAGAGTTCTTCCTCACACATTCCGTAACCCTAAACCTTTCCTGGACCCTTACTCTAACATTTCCTCAAGTGCATCCCCAACATCACCTTTGTTTACCATATTCCCTATACCCTTTCCTAACCTTAAGCCTGATCTATTCCATAATCCAAATGCTAGCCCTAACCTCACCAGATCAATAACTTTAACCTATAATCCTAACACTGACAATGACCCTGACTCTGACCCTAACCCACAACCCTAACCCATACCCTAGCACATGCTCCAACATGTACCCTATCAGTTATCCTAACACATACCTTTACTCTAAAACCCTAAACTGTAACACATACCCTAATAAGTAGCCTAACAAATATAGTAAACAGTGTCACATTCTATCAAGTACCCTAACAAGTACTGTAAACCATACAGGTATATTTACGTACACCCTATGATCTACCTCGAATTCACCTTAACACATACCCTAACACTTGCCCTTAACCCAAACTATAACCCTAATATACACTATAGCATATACCTTAACCCTAAAAATACCCGAACTCTAACACAAACCCTGACATATACCATAAACTTCATCCTAACTCAAACACATGCCATAACATATACTCTAAACACTAAAATGTGTGGTAACAACTACTCTTACATGCACTCTAATACATGCAGGTACTCTTATAGGTAAACTAGCATGTACCCCAAACATACCATAATACATACCTTAACCCTAAGCCAAACCATAACAAATACTCTAACATGTACCATACTGGTTAACACAGACCCTAACCATTATCATATACTATAAAGCTTACATATACCCTAACAAGTACCCTAAACTTATCCCAACATACTTCCTAACATGTTGCCTAACCCAAACCATAACTGTAACCTTAACACATACCCAAACACGTACTCTAACACACACTCTAAACTTTACATGTATCCTAACAAGTACTCTAACATGTACCTCAAGTCATACATGTACCCAAACATGTGACAAAACATACCCTGTTTGCTAACATGTACTCTAAACACTAACTCATACCCTAACAAGGACCATAACACTTATTCAAAACCATGCACATACCCTTAAATACACTCAAACCTGTACCCGAAAGTAACCCAATGTACACCCTAATATGTGCACTGACTTTAACATGTCTTTTAACCCTAACAGATTTCCCAATAGTACTCTAACACATTAAACATACTCTAGACACACATACTCTAACAAATACTCTAACACATACTCTATAAAGCATACAGGTAACCTTACACGTACCCTGAATGTACCTAACATACTCTAACTCTGACCTTTACATATACCCCAAATACCTTGACACGTACTCTAAAAAATAAATGTACCCTAACATGTACCTTAACCCTAACATGTACCCTAACATGCACCTTAACATCCCCTAACAAGTACTGTAAACCACACAAGTACCCTTACATGCACCCTAACATGTACCCTCAATGTTCCCTAACATATAGCCTAACATGTGCTATAGTCTTAACATGAACCTTCACCCTAACGAATCCCCTGTGAAGTATGCTAACTCTAATACATACCATAATATGTGCCCTAACACACACTCTAACATGTACCGTAACCCTAACAAATCCCCTATCAAGTACCCTAACTCTAACACATACCCTAACATGGACTCAAACACATACTCTAATATGTGCCATTACTTTAACATGTATGTTAAACCTAACAGATTCCCAATATACTGTAATACACTAAACATGCTCTGGACACGAACCCATATGGTAACAAGTATGCATTCGCATATTCTATAAACTGTACATGTACCCTGAATGTACCCTAACAAACTACAACTTCACATTTACCCTAAACGTAGCACATACCCTAATAAATACTCTAAATTCTAATACATTGTCTAAACCATACAGGTAACCTTATGTGTATCCCAAATGTGTAACCTGACACAGGCCCTAGTCCTGACACATACATGTACCCTAAAATGTTCCCTAACATATACACCATCACACACCCTAACTCTGGCCCATACTCACACCCTAACATGTACCCTGACTGACATCCAAACGCCAGCATGTACCCTAATTCTAACACCCTATGTACCTCAACGCTAAAATGTGTGGTAAACATTAACATGTACCCTAACAAGTACCCTAACGTGTACTCTAAGTGAGCCTTACATGCACCCTAACATGTACCCAAAATGCTCCTGTGCTCTGCTCTTCCACAAGCCCTGCCCCTGGGCTGCACACTTCCCTGCTCTAGGCAGAAGGTGCTCTAGGCAGGTGCCCCGTCCATGGAGGACACTGGGTGCAATGAGGGCTGCTTCCCACCAGAGGGCGCTCTAGGTATGTGCACTGTCCTCCTCACCACCAGGGGGTGCACTGACCACTGCTTCCCACCAGAGGGCGCTCTAGGTGTGTGCGCTGTCCTCCTCAGGACCCCGGGGCCTCCCACAAGCCCCGCCCCTGGCCCGCTCACTTCTCCTTTGCCACACCCCTCCTGTGCTCTGCCTCCCCACAAGTCCCGCCTCTGGACTCGTTCATGCCCCACCCCTATCACTCTCTGCCCCTCCACAAGCCCCGCCCATGGACCGCTGACTTCCATGCTCTGCTCCTCCCACAAGACTAGAGGGTGCAGTGAGCACTGATTCCCACCAGAGGGCGCTCTGGGTGTGTGCACTGTCCTTCTCAGGACTAGGGTGCAGTGAACACTGATTCCCACCAGAGGGCGCTCTGGGTGTGTGCACTGTCCTTCTCAGGACTAGGGTGCAGTGAACACTGATCCCCACCAGAGGGCGCTCTGGGTGTGTGCACTGTCCTTCTCAGGACTAGGGTGCAGTGAACACTGATTCCCACCAGAGGGCGCTCTGGGTGTGTGCACTGTCCTCTTCTCAGGTCCAGGGGGTGGAGTGACCACTGATTCTCATCACATGGTGCTCTAGGTGTGCACACCATCTTCCTAGGACCCCAGGGCCTCCCACTAGCCCCCCCCTGGACTCCTCACTTCTGCTCCCTTGCCACACCCCTCCGGTGCTCTGCTCTTCCACAAGCCCCGCCCTTGGACCACTCACTTCCAAGCTCTTGCCCTCCCTTCTAGTGCTCTGCCAGTCCACAAGCCCCGCCCCTGGGCCGCTCACTTCTGGGCTCTTGCCCACCTCTCTCGTGCTCTGCTCTGCCCACAAAACCTGAGGGTGCGCCAGAGGGCACTCTAGGTGTGCACACTGTGTTCCTCTCCTCCCAGCCAGGGGTGCAGTGATCACTGATTCCCACCGGATGGTGCTCTAGGGGTGCGTACTGTCCTCCTCAGGACCCCAGGTCCTCCCACAAGCCCACCCCTGCACTGTTCACTTCCTTGCTCTTGCTCCACCCCTCCTGTGCTCTGCTGTTCCACAAGCCCCACCCCTGCACCTCTCACTTCTTGCTCTGCTCCACCCACAAAACCAGAGGATACAGTGAGCACTGATTCCCACAAGAGGGTGCTCTAGGCTTGCACACTGTCCTCTCCTCAGGACCTAGGGTGCAGTGACGGCTGATTCCCACCGGAGGGCATGCTAGACAGGTGAACACCTTGTTCCTCAGGACCAGGGGTGCAATGAGGGCTGTTTCCCACCAGAGGGTGCTCTAGGCATGCTCACCGTCCTCCTTTCCTCAAGACCAAGGGGTGCAGTGAGTGCTAATTCCCACCAGATGGTGCTCTAGGTGTGTGCACTGTCCTCTTCTTCTCAGGACCAGAGGGGTTGCAGTGACCAGTCATCCCCACCAGATGGTGCTCTAGGTGTGTACACGATCCTCCTCGTCTCAGGACCAGAGGGATGCAATGTTCACTCATGCCCACCAGATGGTGCTCTAGGTGTGTGCACTGTCTTCTTCTCAGATCCAGGGGTGCAGTGACCACTGGTTGCCACCAGATCGTGCGCTAGCTGTGTACATAATCCTTCTCGTCTCAGGACCAGAGGGGTGCAGTGACCATTTATTCCCACCAGATGGTGCTCTAGGTGTGTGCACCGTCCTCTTCTCAGGTCCAGGGGCTGCAGTGACCAATGTTTCCCACCAGATGGTGCTCTAGCTGTGTACATGATCCTCCTCTTCTCAGGTCCAGGGGCTGCAGTGACCAATGTTTCCCACCAGATGGTGCTCTAGGCCTGCACATAATCCTCTTCATCTCAGGACCAGAGAGGTGCAGTGACCACTGCTTCCCACCAGATGGTGCTCTAGGTATGCACACTGTCCTCAGGACCCTTGGCCTCCCACAAGCCCGGCCCCTGGACCGCTCACCTCCTGCTCCTGCCCCACCCCTGCAGAGCTCCACTCCTCCTCCTAGCCTGTAGCTGCAGCTACTTCTGTCCAGGACACTGTAAAACTTGAAGCCCTGATGAAGTGTCCCAAAGCCTCAGTGCCAGAGACAGACTAGCCTGTCTGATCCTGCTGCAAACTGTAGTGTCCGAACCCCAGAGCAGTCTTGTCCCAGTGTTACAGGGAAAGGAGTCCACTGCTCAGACAGCCTCACTTAAAAAGATGACTTTATTGGGGAAGTGGAGAGCTAACCGGCCAGGGACACAGCACAGACTCAGGAGCTGAAACTGCGACCCCGAACAACCCACAAGCTAGGGTTTTTAAAGGCAACATCCACATGGTCCAGCCTGGCCACGCACAGGTGGCCAACGGGATTGTAACACCACATAAGCGTTGCATGTTTATGTCCATGGCCAATAGGTTACAGTCCGACTCTTAGGAACTGTTTGAACTAACCTATCCTGGCTTGAATTGGCGGGCAAATTTGGGGTCCCCACACAAAGCAGGTGGATATTCTTTTGTATATATTGGTTTGTATATTCTGGAAACATGATGTCATATAGCCCTGCATCCTTGAAGCTGGGGGCTGTTAAAAAGACAGCTACAGGAGCTTTATTACAGAGATAGCTACAGGAGGATACACAATGTGCACACAGAGGCATCGACTCCCTTGAAGCAGGAGGCAATCGATCACTGGGTGGGATGCACAACGTTGCACGGCAGGCACCGTTCTAATTGGGCAGGGTATGACATAGGGCAGAGTCCATGTGAAATAAGCTTTAAGATCTCCCTTCATGGCCTCTCTTTGTTTTTAGTAAAGGATCAATTTCTCGGCTTAGTTTTCCTCACACAGTCTGGGACCTTAACAGTCTAGGAGACCCTTCCCCCTACACCAGCTCTCAGTGAATTCTCAGTGTCAGCTCAAGCCAGCAGTCAGGGCCAGCAGTGATCTGCTGGGTGCAGGAAGGAGATGGGGAGCCCCATCAATAGTGAGGTCAAATAGGGAGGTAGAGGCTGCTGGCAGAGGCAGGAACATTGTAATGGGTTGTGTTCCCAAAGTTCATATATGGATGCTCTCATCACCTGGTACCTGTGAATGTGACCTTACATGGAACTGGACTCTTGGCAGGAGATCAACTCCAGTTCCTGCTGTTATTGTGCCCCTAAAGGGGGGGAAATTGGGTGTAGAAATGCACCTAGAACCTATCCTCTGTAGAGACCTCGCTCTCAGGTTTGGAAACTAAGACCTACCTGACCTCATGGCTAGCATTTCTCTTACTTCCCCTGTGTTTCCATCACCAAGAAACTGTTTCAGGCCTCCTTCCTGACGGGAGAGGAGATGTGCCATCAGTAATATCTGCCCAGCGCAGCAGGTTCCTCTGTCCCTCGGCGTGCCTCACTTTGATGTGACTGTGCTGGTGGCTGTTCTCACTAAACACTGGGCATGCATACTCAGCACTGCTTTCCAGCCTGGTACCCTAACTCCTGTTTAATCAGCAGGTACCTGGATGCTCCATTCTCTGTGGAAAGCAATCTTCTAGGAGGTGGAGCACATTAGATAGATCCCTCTGATAGAGATGCAAATAGAAGAGAGAGTCTATAAACACTTAGCTACAGCTTGAACTTCCTAATAATGAGAGCCGTACCTTAACTCTGATGAGGCTGAGCGTCTCTAAGGTTGCCTGTGGGTAGCTATCACTCTGCATTCTCTTTTCTAAGCACTATGCTAAATTCAAAGTTTAAGAAACAACTACATCTCTGAGGCAAGTCCTTTTAGAGCTGAAGGCCTGGATAATGCAACAATATACATCTTTTATGTAATTCAATAAAAATCACTTAGTTCCACCCTCAAAAATGAAAAAAGAAACTAAGACCTAGAACACACTGTGCCTTGTTCCTCCAGAGGGAAAGTGGCCCAGAAGACACTGATTTCATGACACTGGATGCAGCGCTGTGACAAGCATCAACAGTCTTGGTCATGCGGACCTGCTCAAGATGATGTGTTTGTGACGCAAGGTTGTTGCGCTCTGCAGCCTGGCTTGCACTGGCAGCAAAGCGAAGCCCGCAGGGGTCCCACCCGCGCAGGGGTCCCACCGCCGTCCTCCAGTGAAAGGCCGCCGCCGCGCGGCTCCACAGGGGCAGCCGGCTGCACATTATTGCATAGGGTGTTTGCCCGCGATGCGCTGACGGTCACGGCAGGAGGAGGACGGGAGCGGGAGCACCATCGATCGATGACGGTCACGGCAGGAGGAGGACGGGAGCGGGAGCACCATCGATGACGGTCACGGCAGGAGGAGGACGGGAGCGGGAGCACCATCGATGACGGTCACGGCAGGAGGAGGACGGGAGCGGGAGCACAGGGCCTACAGCACGGCATTCTGGGAAGTGGTCTCTCTGCTGCCACCCCGTGGAGATTTGTCGGCTTTGCCACTGGCTACCCTCACGGCAGTGTGCGAAGTGAATTCTTTGGCACCACCTTATGAAAAGGTGCGGAAATGTGCTCTCTGGCACCCGCCATAGCAAGGTGCCTCAGCTGCTGAGCTCTCTGCCTGACGCCCAGCTGGAGATGTGCAGATATGGCACTCGGCTGCCCTCTGGGCATTGTGGGACCTAAGCTCGCTGGTGCCCTCCTAGGGAAATATCCCGGGAGGCCTCCTTGCCCTCAGCACGGCATTGTGGGAAGTGAGCTCTCCGGCGCCGCCCTGTGGACAGGTACGGCCATAGCACTAGCTCGGCACTGTGGGAAGTGAGCTCTCTGGTGCCACCCTGAGGGTGGATGAGGGCATAGCTCCTGGCCACGAGCCGGGAATTGTGGGAAATGACCTCTCTGACGCCATCACGTGCAGATATGTGGGCATACCACGCAACAGGCAGCACGGCACTGTGGGAAGTGACCTCTGTGCTGCCACCCCGTGGAGATTTGCATGCGTAGCAACTGGCCACCCTGTGCGATTTGTGGGAAGTGAGCCTGCTGGCAGCAACTCATGCAAATGTGCGGCACTATCACCTGGCAACCAGCTGGGGATTGTGGGAAGCGAGCTTTCTTTAAGCAGCCCGTGGACATGTTTGGGAATAACACGGGGCTGAGACAGCTCAGCACTGTGGGAAATGGGTCTCTCTGCTTCTACCGCGGGGAGACTTGCAGGCATAGCCACGGGCCACCACCTGGGAATTGTGGAAAGGAGCCCTATGACACGGCCTCAGGCCAGGCTGTGGCCCGGTCGCTTGGCCCACAGCAAAGCATGGTGGGAAATGAGCGCTCTGGTGCCACCCCCATGGACATGAGCGAGCATAACGTAGGGCCTCTACAGCATGGCATGGTGGGAAATGGTCTCTGGGTTTCTTCCCCATGGAGATTTTCAAGCATTGCAGCTGGCGATCAGCTGGAACTGTGGGAATTGAGCTTGCTGGCACCGACTCGGGCCAACGCGTGGCACTGTCACCTGTCTGACAGCAGGGCACGGTGGGAAATGACCTTTCCGGGGCCTCCCTGTGCAGGTTTTCAGGCAGAGCACCGGGCCACCCACTGGGCACTATGGGAAGTGACAAGTGTGGGAACAGCACCGGGCAGACAGCACAGCACTGCGGGAAATGAGCCCTCGGGCGCCACCCTCATGGACATGCGTGGGTACGCCACAGGGCCTACAGCACGGCATTCTGGGAAGTGGTCTCTCTGCTGCCACCCCGTGGAGATTTGCCGGCTTTGCCAGTGACTACCCTCACGGCAGTGTGCGAAGTGAATTCTTTGGCACCACCTTATGAAAAGGTGCGGAACTATCGCCCGGCCGAAAGCCGGGAAATGTGCTCTCTGGCACCCGCCATAGCAAGGTGCCTCAGCTGCTGAGCTCTCTGCCTGACGCCCAGCTGGAGATGTGCAGATATGGCACTCGGCTGCCCTCTGGGCATTGTGGGACCTAAGCTCGCTGGTGCCCTCCTAGGGAAATATCCCGGGAGGCCTCCTTGCCCTCAGCACGGCATTGTGGGAAGTGAGCTCTCCGGCGCCGCCCTGTGGACAGGTACGGCCATAGCACTAGCTCGGCACTGTGGGAAGTGAGCTCTCTGGTGCCACCCTGAGGGTGGATGAGGGCATAGCTCCTGGCCACGAGCCGGGAATTGTGGGAAATGACCTCTCTGACGCCATCACGTGCAGATATGTGGGCATACCACGCAACAGGCAGCACGGCACTGTGGGAAGTGACCTCTGTGCTGCCACCCCGTGGAGATTTGCATGCGTAGCAACTGGCCACCCTGTGCGATTTGTGGGAAGTGAGCCTGCTGGCAGCAACTCATGCAAATGTGCGGCACTATCACCTGGCAACCAGCTGGGGATTGTGGGAAGCGAGCTTTCTTTAAGCAGCCCGTGGACATGTTTGGGAATAACACGGGGCTGAGACAGCTCAGCACTGTGGGAAATGGGTCTCTCTGCTTCTACCGCGGGGAGACTTGCAGGCATAGCCACGGGCCACCACCTGGGAATTGTGGAAAGGAGCCCTATGACACGGCCTCAGGCCAGGCTGTGGCCCGGTCGCTTGGCCCACAGCAAAGCATGGTGGGAAATGAGCGCTCTGGTGCCACCCCCATGGACATGAGCGAGCATAACGTAGGGCCTCTACAGCATGGCATGGTGGGAAATGGTCTCTGGGTTTCTTCCCCATGGAGATTTTCAAGCATTGCAGCTGGCGATCAGCTGGAACTGTGGGAATTGAGCTTGCTGGCACCGACTCGGGCCAACGCGTGGCACTGTCACCTGTCTGACAGCAGGGCACGGTGGGAAATGACCTTTCCGGGGCCTCCCTGTGCAGGTTTTCAGGCAGAGCACCGGGCCACCCACTGGGCACTATGGGAAGTGACAAGTGTGGGAACAGCACCGGGCAGACAGCACAGCACTGCGGGAAATGAGCCCTCGGGCGCCACCCTCATGGACATGCGTGGGTACGCCACAGGGCCTACAGCACGGCATTCTGGGAAGTGGTCTCTCTGCTGCCACCCCGTGGAGATTTGCCGGCTTTGCCAGTGACTACCCTCACGGCAGTGTGCGAAGTGAATTCTTTGGCACCACCTTATGAAAAGGTGCGGAACTATCGCCCGGCCGAAAGCCGGGAAATGTGCTCTCTGGCACCCGCCATAGCAAGGTGCCTCAGCTGCTGAGCTCTCTGCCTGACGCCCAGCTGGAGATGTGCAGATATGGCACTCGGCTGCCCTCTGGGCATTGTGGGACCTAAGCTCGCTGGTGCCCTCCTAGGGAAATATCCCGGGAGGCCTCCTTGCCCTCAGCACGGCATTGTGGGAAGTGAGCTCTCCGGCGCCGCCCTGTGGACAGGTACGGCCATAGCACTAGCTCGGCACTGTGGGAAGTGAGCTCTCTGGTGCCACCCTGAGGGTGGATGAGGGCATAGCTCCTGGCCACGAGCCGGGAATTGTGGGAAATGACCTCTCTGACGCCATCACGTGCAGATATGTGGGCATACCACGCAACAGGCAGCACGGCACTGTGGGAAGTGACCTCTGTGCTGCCACCCCGTGGAGATTTGCATGCGTAGCAACTGGCCACCCTGTGCGATTTGTGGGAAGTGAGCCTGCTGGCAGCAACTCATGCAAATGTGCGGCACTATCACCTGGCAACCAGCTGGGGATTGTGGGAAGCGAGGTTTCTTTAAGCAGCCCATGCACATGTTTGGGAATAACACGGGGCTGAGACAGCACAGCACTGTGGGAAATGGTCTCTTTGTTGCTACCCCGTGGAGAATTGCAGGTATAGCAACAGGCCACCAACTGGGCATTGTGGGAAATGAGGCTTCAGGCACTGCCTAATGCAAAGGTGCGGCACTGTTGCTCGGCCGTCAGCAAAGCATTGTGGGAAATGAATCTCTGGTGCCACCCCCATGGATATGCATGAGTACACCACAGGGCCTACAGCATGGCATTGTGGGCAATGGTCTCTCGGCTTCCACCCCGTGGAGATGTTCAAGCATTACAACTGGCTACCCTCTGGCAGTTGTGGGAATGGAGCTTGCTGGCTCCAACTCAGGCAAATGTATGGCACTGTCACCTGTCTGGCAGCAGGGCGTGGTGGGAAATGACCTCTTTGGTGCCACCCTGCGCAGGTTTTCAGGCATAGCAACTGGCGACCCGCTGGACAGTATGAGAAGTGGGCTCTCTGTAACCACCCTGTGTACATGTGTGGGAATAATACCGCGCCGACAGCACAGCATTGTGGAAAATGAGCTCCCTGTTGCCACCCTCATGCACTTGCGTGAGTATATCACACGGCCTACAGCACAGCATTGTGGGAAATGGTCTCTCTGTTGCCACCTCGTGCAGATTTGCCAGCATAGCCACTGGCTACCCTCTTGGAACTTTGTGAAGTGAATTCTTTGGCACCACCTTATGAAAAGGTGCAGCACTATCACCCGGCCAACAGCCGGGAAATGTGCTCGCTGGCACCCCCTCATGGCAAGGTGCCTCCGCTATTGAAATCTCTGCCTGCCGCCCAAATGGAGATGTGCAGACATAGCACTCGGCTGCCCTCTGGGCATTGTGGGAAATAAGCTCCCTGGTGCCATCCTAGGCAAATGTCGCAGGATGCCTCTTGGACGACAGCACAGCATTGTGAGAAATGAGCTCTCTGGTGCCACCCTGAGGGTGGATGAGGGCATAGCACCCGGCCACCAGGTGGAAATTGTGGGAAATGACCTCTCTAATGCCATCACGTGCAGATATATGGACATACCAGGCAACAGGTAGCACAGCACTGGGGGAAGTGACCTCTGTGGACACGTGGATCTGGGAGTGTGGACACGGGAGCTGAGAAGTTTGAACACTGATATACGAGGAGTTTTGACACTGGGATATGGGGAGTGTGTACACTGGGATATGGGGAGTGTGGACACTGGGATCTAGGTAGGGTGGACACGGGGATCGGGGGGGGGGTGTTGACCCTGGATCTGGGCAGTGTACATACTACTATCTATGGAGTCTGGATACTGGGATATGAGGAGCTGGGACACTGTACTCTTTGCAATGTTGACACTGGAATATGAGGAGTGTGGAATCTAGGATCAGAGAAGTGGGCACATAGGACTGTGGGTAGTGTGCACACTGGGATCTGAGAGGGTGGACACTGGGATCTGGGGTGTGTGGACACTGGGATAGGGAGAATGTGCTCAATGGGATCGAGGGAGTGTGAATCCTGAAATCTGAGGAGTGTGGACACTGGTATCTGGGGAGAGTGGACACTGGTACCTAGGGAGTTTGGACACTGGTATAGGGGATGTATGAACTCTGGCTTGGGGGGAGTATGAACACTGGGATCTGGGGAATTAGACACTGGGATCTGGGCAGTGTAAGCACAGGAATCTTTAGAGTCTGGATACTAGGATGTGTGGAGTTTGCACACTGCTTTCTTTGGAGTGTTGACACTGGGATATGGGGAATGTGGGACCTGGGATCAGAGAAGTGTGCACACAGGACTGTTGGTAGTGTGCACACTGGGATCTGAGGAATGTGGACATGGGGATATGGAGAATTTGGACATGGGGTTCTGAGAATGTGGACATTTGGATCCGGGGATTTTTACATTGGTATAAGGGGAGTGTGTACATCAGGGTAGTATGGACATAGGGATCTGGGGAGTGTGGACAGTGGGATCTGTGAAATTTGGATGCTGGGAAATGGGGACTGTGGACACTGGAATCTTGGGAGTGTGGTCAATGAGAATGGGGAAGTGTGGACCCTGGGAACTGGGGAGTGTGCATACTGGATTCTATGGAGTTTGGATACTGGGAAGTGGGGAGTTTGGAAACTGTAATCTTTGGAGTGTTGACACTGAGATATGGGGAGTATGGACCCTGGGATCTGAGGAGTGTGCACATTGGACTCTGAGTAGTGTGCACCCTGGGATCTGGGAGTTTGGACACTAGGATCTGGGGAGTGTGGACACTGGGATCTCGGGAGTGAGAACATTGGACTCTGAGGAGTGTGCACACTGGGATCTAGGAGTGTGGATACTGGAATCTGTATCTATGGAGTCTGTATACTGGAATATGAGGAGTTTCGACACTCTACCCTTTTGAGTGTGGACACTGTGATATGGAGATTGTGGACCATGGAATTTGAGGAGTGTGGACACTGGTCTCTGCATAATGTGCACACTGTGATCTGGGAGTGTGGACACTGAGATCTGGGGAGTGTGGACACTGGGATCTGGGTAGTGTGAACCCTGAGCTCATAAGAGTGTGAACACTGCACTCTGGGTAGTGTGCACACTGGTATCTGAGCAGTGTGGACACTGGGATATGGGGAGTGCGAACACTGGATCTGAGGAGTATGGACACTGTGCTCAGTGTGCTGTGGACACCGGCATCTGGGGAGTCTCCACACTGAACTCTGGGTAGTATGTATAATGGCATCAGAGGAGTGTAGACACTTTGAATAGTGAGGACACTAACATCTTGGGACTGTAGACACTTGAGTCCATGGATTGTGGACACTGAAGCATGGGGAGTGTGGACACTGGGATTTGGGCAGTGTGGAGACTGGAATCTATGGAATCTGGATACTAGGATGTGGGGAGTTTGGACACTGTATTCTTTGGAATGTTGACACTGGGATATGGGGAGTGTGGATCCTGGGATCAGAGGAGTGTGCACACTGGACTCTGGGTCATGTGAACACTGAGATGTGGGAGGGTGGGCACTGGGGTCTGGAGAGTGTGGACACGGGGAAATGGGAGTGTGGAAACTGGGATCTATGGAGTTTGGAAACTGGAAGAGGGGGATTGTGCAGACTGGGATCTGGGGAGTGTGTACACTGGGATCTAGAGTGAGAACATGGATATCTGGGAGTGTGGACACTGGTATCTAGTGACTGTGGACACTGGGATCTTGGGAGTGTGAACACTAGGATCTGGGGATTGTGGACACTGGTATCTAGTGACTGTGGACACTGGGATCTCGGGAGTGGAGACACTGGGATCTTGGGAATGTGGATACTGATATCTGGGGAGTGTGGATACTGGGATCTGGAAAGTATGGACTCTGGGATCTGGGAGTGTGGATACTGGGATCAGAGCAGTGTGGACCCTGGGATATGGGGAGTGTGCACAATGGGATCTGAGGAGTGTGGACATTGAGATCTGGGGAGTGTGACACTGGAATCTATGGATTCTGGATACTGGAATGTGGGGAGTTTGGACACTGTACCGCTCTTTGGAGTGTTGACACTGGGATATGAGGAATGTGGAACCTGGAATTACACGAGTGTGCATAATGAACTCTGGTTAGTATGAACACTGGGATCTCGGTGGTGGACAATGGGATCTGGGGAGATTGGACACTGTGATATGGAGAGTGTGGACATGGGGGTCTAGGAGTGTGGACACTGGAATCTGCGTAGTCTGGACACTGTTTTCTGGGGAGTATGGACACTGGGCTCTGAATATTGTTGACACAGAGGTCTGGGTAGTATTGACATTGGATCTGGGGAGTGTGGACATTGTGCTCTATGGGGTGTGGACACTGTGCTCTGTGGGGTGTGGACACTGTGCTCTGTGGGGTGTGGACACTGACATCTGGGGAGTCTTCACACTGCACTCTGGGGAGTGTTGACTCCGTATCGGAGCAGTGTGGACAGTGGAGTCTATGGAGTCTGGATACTGGGATGTGGGGAGTTTGGACACTGTACTCTTTGGAGTGTGGACACTGGGATATGGGGAGTTTGGAACCTGGGATCAGAGAAGTGTGCACACTGGACTGTCGGTAGTGTGCACACTGGGATCTGAGGACACAGGTGTGGACACAGATCTGGAGAGTGTGGATATGGGGTTCTGAAAGTGTGGACATTTGGATCTGGGGATTTGTACACTGGTATAGGGGGAGTGTGTAAACTAGTATCAGGGGAGTGTGGATGTTGGGATCTGGGGAGTGTGGACACTGGGATCTGTGAAATTTGATCACTGGGAAATGGGGGCTGTGGACACTGGGATCTTGGGATTGTGGTCAATGGGAATGGGGGAGTGTGCAAACTGGAGTGGACACTGGAATCTATAGAGTCTGGATACCGGGATATGAGGATGTTGGACACTGTATTCTTTGGAATGTTGACACTGGGATACAGGGAATGTGGATCCTGGTATCACAGGAGGGTGCACACTGGACCTGTGTCGTGTGAACACTGGGATGTGGGAGGGTAGGCACTGGGATCTGGAGAGGGTGTTCACGGGGAACTGGGAGTGTAGACACTGGGATCTATGGAGTTTGGAAAAAATAGGGGGATTGTGCACACTGGGATCTGGGAAGTGTGGACACTGGGATCTCAGGAGTGGGGACACTGGGATCTTGGGAGGGTGAACACTGAGATCTGGGGAGTGTGGACCCTGTATCTGGGCAGTGTGGACACTGGAATCTATGGAGTCTGGATACTGGGATATGAGAAGTGTGGATCCTGGGATATAGGAGTGTACACACTGTACTCTGGGTAATGTGCACACTGGGATCTTGGAGGGTGGACACAATTTGGGGGGTGTAGAAACTGGGATCTGGGGAGTTTGTACAATGGTATTGAGAGTGTGAACACTGGAATTTGGGGAGTATGGATATTGGGATCTGGAGAGTGTGGACACTAGATCTTGGGAGAGAGGTCACTAGGATCTGGGGAGTGTGAACACTGGGATCTGGAGGGTGTGGATACTGGGATCAGGGGAGTGTGGACATTGGATTCTAGGGAGTGTGGACACTGGAATATTAGGAATGTGGACACTGGGATCTGGGCAATGTGGATCCTGGGATGTTGGGAATGTGGACACTGGACTCTGTGTAATGTGGACACTGGGATCTGGGGAGTGTGGACACGTGGATCTGGGAGTGTGTACACGGGATCTGGGAAGTTTGTACACTGATATACGAGGAGTTTGAACACTGGAATCTGGGTAGTGTGGACATTGGGATCTGTGGAATGTGTACACTGGGTCCTTAGGAGTGTGTACACTGGGATATGGGGAGTGTGTACACTGGGATCGGGGGAGTATGAACATTGGGTCTGGGGAGTGTGCACACTGGAGTCTACAAAGTCTGGATGCTGGGAAATGAGGAGTTTGAACACTGTAACCTTTGGAGTGTTGACATTGAGATATTGGGAGTATGGACCCTGGGATCTGAGGTGTGTGCACATTCAACTCTGAATATTGTGCACCCTGGGATCTGGGAGTTTGGCCACTAGGAGTGTGGACACTGAGAGTGTGGACAGAGGGATCTCAGGAGTGAGAATATTGGACTCTGAGGAGTGTGCACCCTGGACTCTGAGGAGTGTGCACACTGGGATCGAGGAGGGTGTACACTGGGATCTCTGAATCAATGGATTCTGGATACTGGGATGTGAGGAGTTTGGACACTATTCTTTTGAGTGTGAACACTGTGATATGGGGACAGTGGACCAGGGATTTGAGGAGTGTGCACACTGGTCTCTGGATAATGTGCACACTGTGATCTGGGTGTGTGGACACTGGGATCTGGGGAGTGTGGGCACTGGGATCTGAGGAGTGTGGACACTGGGATAGGGGGAGTGTGCCCACTTGGATTGGGATTCTTTGAACACTTGGATCTTGGGAGTGTGGACACTGGGATATTGGGAGTATGGACACTGGGATATTGGGAGTGTCGACACTGGGATCAGGGGAGTGGGGACACTAGTATCTTGGTAGTGAGGACACTGATATCTGGGGAATGTGGACATTGATATCTGGGGAGTGTGGATACTGGGATCTGGAAAGTGTGGACTCACCACCTCACCCGTTTGAATGGCTATAATCAAGAACTCTAATAATAACAGATACTGGAGGGAATGTGGACAGAAGGGAACCTTACTGTATTGTTGGTGGGAGTGTAAACTTGTTCAACCACTTTGGAAAGCAGTATGGAGGTTCCTCAAAAGACTCCACATAGAGCTCCCCTATGACCCAGCAATCCCACTTTTGGGCATTTACCCAAATGATCACAAACAAGGCCACACTAAAGCTACCAGCACGACTATGTTTATTGCAGCATTATTTACCATAGCTAAGATATGGAACCAACCCAGATGCCCTTCAGTAGATGAATGGATCAAGAAAATGTGGTATATATACACAATGGAATTCTATGCCTCCATCAGAAAGAATGACATTGCCCCATTTGTTAGGAAATGGAAAGACTTGGAAAAATTATAGTAAGTGAAGTAAGCCAGGCCCAAAGAAACATAGGTCCCGTGGTTTCCCTTATTTGCAATAACTAGTATATGTCTGAGTCAAGCAGAAAAGGTCAGTTAAGTTGATGTTAGGGAAATGAACCCTAAGATATGTATTCAAATGTTTTTTTTTCTTTCAGATGATTGCTTCTAACACATTTATAAGATTATTTCTTTGTTGCTTTGTATGTCCCTCCCCCATGGTATAACCCCTGCTTTCACTGTATTTGATGTTGTTATAATTTGTGGAGGGGAAGGAAAAAAAACAAGTCGTTTAAATAGGGATACAGGTGGACCCCATTGTAACAATGAGATGTACCCGTCATTATGTGGAAAAACGAACTTTACAACTTTTGAGTGGGGGGAGGAGGGTTGGGAGGGGCAGGGGGAGGATGAGAAGGGGAAACAAAGGAGAAGACTACAATGCTTGATAAGAAATGTATTCAGGGGCTGGGAAGGTGGCTCAGTGGTAGAGCTCTTGCCTTGCATGCATGAGGCCCAGGGTTCGATTCCTCAGCAGCACCACATAAGCAAAAAGAAAAAAGTGGGAAGTGGCGCTGTGGCTCAAGTAGTAGAGCACTAGCCTTGAGCTTAAGAGCTGAGGGACAGCGCCCAGGCCCAGAGTTCAGGCCCCACGACCGGACCCAAAAATAAATAAATGAAATACCCATTTTGCCGGGCGCTGGTGGCTCACACCTGTAATCCTAGCTACTCAGGAAGCTGAGATCTGAGGATCGAGATTCAAAGCCAGCCCGGGCAGGAGAGACCGTGAGACTCCTATCTCCAATAAACCACCAGAAAATGGGAAGTGGCGCTGTAGCTCAAGTGGTAGAGCACTCGCCTTGAGCTGAAGAGCTGAGGGACAGCGCCCAGGCCCAGAGTTTCAAGCCCCACCACCGACAAAAAAAAAAATGTATTCATTATCTTGCCCATGTAATTGTAACCCCTCTGTATAGTATTTTCACAACAAAAAAAAAAATTAAAAATTTAAAAAAAGAAAGTGTGGACTCAGGGATCTGGGAGTGTGGACTGGGATCAGGGCAGTGTGGACACTGGGATAGGGGGAGTGTGCACACTGGGATCTGGGGAGTGTGGACACTGGGATAGGGGGAGTATTAACTCTGGATGGGGGGAATATGAAGACTGGGATCTTGGGAATGTGGACATTGAGTTCTGGGGAGTGTGGACACTGGAATCTATGGATTCTGGATACTGGGATGTGGCAAGTTTGTACACTGTACTCTTTAGAAGTGTGGAACCTGGGATTACAAGGGTGTGCACACTGAACTCTGGGTAGTATGGACACTGGGGTATAGGTGGGTGGACAATGGGATCTGGGGAGATTGGACACTGTGTTCTGGAGAGTGTGGGCACGGGGGTCTGGGAGTGTGGACAATGGGATCTGGGTAGCGTTGAGTAAAAGAGCTCAGGAACAGCACCCAGGCCTTGAGTACAAGCCCCAGGACTGACAAATTAATTACCAACTTTTTCCACACATCCCTCAGCCCCCAACCTCACAGGCACTGAAAAGCACATGACCAAAAGCAGAGCTGAAAGTGCAGTGAAGACTCCAAGGCTGGGGTAGGGGCCTAGGGTCACTGAAGTTGTTCTGATAGCACAAACTTACCAAGCAGGAAGAGATAGGCTGCCTTCCTCACATGCCTTCACCCCCTTCTCTGGGCCCAGGACTGACATGAAAGTATAGATGAAAACTTGATGCAGACTTGGAGAAAGACCAGTGGCCTGGGAAAGGTATGAGTTCATGAGAACATGCATCAAAGTCTGGACAAAAAGGCCCAGGGCTAAGAGCTGAGGTGCTTGCCTAGCTTGTGGGAGGCCATGGGACACAGTGCCACTAGAACTGACCAAAAAGAAATCGAATCCCTTTGTACGTCTAATAAAATGTGTATCAAACCTGTATGATGAAAACTCCTTTCGTGCTGGTCCTGGGGCTTGAACTCAGGGCCTATTATTAAAGATAAATAGCTTCAAGGACGTTTCTACCTGGGCTGGGTTCAAACTGCAATCCTCAGATCTTCGCCTCCTGAGTAGATAGGACATCAGGCAGGAACCACTGAGACCCGGCAAACACACTTTCCACAGACCCCTCACACCCTCATCCTCTCTGTTCTCCAAAGCAAGATTTGCTCAGGTCCACCCAGCCCATGCTACACTAGGCCGCACACGCAGACCCGGCACTCACCACTGCAAGCTTCTGAACTCTCCCATTCTCTCACTGCAGCACCTGAAGAAGAAAAAGAGAAAGCCGTCCCGACCACGCTGTCTGCTCCCACCTTCTGCTTCCCACCCAGCTCCTGAGGAGACGGGTCTCAGGCCGGCCTAGGCCGTGATGGTTTACTCCTAACGACCCGTGAGGAAACCCACGGAGGCGCGGGTAAAGGAACGAAGGAGTTTGACGAGCGGGTCCGCCACCGCCGGTCCGCAGCTCCGTCAGAGCCGGGGCCGGAGCCGCGAGGGCCGGGCCGGTGCTGGCTGCTTCTCCCCTCCTTGCCACAGCGTCAGCTCGGCGGGCCCGCAGCTCCCCGCCGGCCTTCCCGCCTGCCCGCCGGCCTTCCCGCCTGCCCCGCCGGCCCGCAGCTCCCCGCCGGCCTCCCCGCCTGACCGCCGGCCTCCCCGCCTGCCCACCGGCCTTCCCGCCTGCCTCCCCGCCGGCCTCCCCGCCTGCCCCGCAGCTCCCCGCCGGCCTTCCCGCCTGCCTCCCCGCCGGCCTCCCCGCCTGCCCACCGGCCTTCCCGCCTGCCCCGCCGGGCCGCAGCTCCCCCCGGCCTCCCCGCCTGCCCCACCGGCCTCCCCGCCTGCCCCACCGGCCTTCCCGCCTGCCCCGCAGCTCCCGCCAGTCCCGCAGCTCCCCGCCGGCCTCCCCGCCTGCCCGCCGGCCTCCCCGCCTACCCCACCGGCCTTCCCGCCTGCCCCACCGGCCTTCCCGCCTGCCCCGCCGGCCCGCAGCTCCCCGCCGGCCTCCCCGCCGGCCTTCCCGCCCGCTCCAGCCTCAGGAGACCCCCGCCAGGCCCTCCGCAGACCCGGACCCCACACCTCACTTCACTCTGGCTCTGCTGCACAAACCAGGCCCTCCCTAACCCCACCCCTCTGACACTCGGCCCACAAACCCCGCCCCTTCCCCGCCGCGCACTTCCCCTCCCTAACCCCACCCCTCTGACACTCGGCCCACAAGCCCCGCCCCTGCACCACTCACTTCCTCACCTTGCCCCGCCCCCTGCTCCACTCACTTTCTTGCTCCTGCGCAGCTCACTTCCTGCCCCGCCCCTCCTGTGCTCTGCTCTTCCACAAGCCCCGCCCCTCACTGCTCACTTCCTGCCCCGCCCCTCCTGTACTCTGCTCTTCCACAAGCCCCGCCCTGCAACGCTCACTTCCTGCCCCGCCCCTCCTATGCTCTGCTCTTCCACAAGCCCCGCCCCTCGCCGCTCACTTCCTGCCCCGCCCCTCCTGTGCTCTGCTCTTCCACAAGCCCCGCCCCTCGCCGCCCACTTCCTGCCCCGCCCCTCCTGTGCTCTGCCCCCCACCAGCCCCGCCACCGAATTGCTCTCTTTTGCGCCCTTGCCGGGTCCCTCTCAAGCTTTTTTTTTCTTCTGTCGGTCGTGGGGCTTGAACTCTGGGCCTGGGCGCTGTCCTCAGCTCTTCAGCTCAAGGCTGGCGCTCTATCACTTGAGCCACAGCGCCACTTCCGACTTTTTTCTTTTTTGCTTATGTGGTGCTGAGGAATCGAACCCAGGGCCTCATGCATGCAAGGCAAGCGCTCTACCACTGAGCCACCTTCCCAGCCCCCTCCCAAGCTCTGCCCCCACACCCCACCCCTGGCCCACTCCCCCACTCCTGCCCCACCCCTGGCCCACTCCCCCACTCCTGCCCCACCCCTTTCACTCTGCCCCCCACTCCTGCCCCACCCCTCTCACTCTGCCCCCCACTCCTGCCCCACCCCTCTCACTCTGCCCCCCACTCCTGCCCCACCCCTCACTCTGCCCCCCACACCCCACCCCTGGCCCACTCCCCCACTCCTGCCCCACCCCTCTCACTCTGCCCCCCACTCCTGCCCCACCCCTCTCACTCTGCCCCCCACTCCTGCCCCACCCCTCTCACTCTGCCCCCACACCCCACCCCTGGCCCACTCCCCCACTCCTGGCCCACTCCTCTCACTCTGCCCCCACACCCCACCCCTGGCCCACTCCCCCACTCCTGCCCCACCCCTCACTCTGCCCCCCACACCCCCCACCCCCGGACCCCTCCCCCACCCTTCTCACTCTGCCCCCCACACTCCACCCCTGGACCCCCCACTTCCGTAGTCTTGCCCTCCCTTCTCCTGCCCCACCCCTGTAGTGCTCCGCTCCTCCTCCCAGCCTGGAGCTGAAACTACTTCCTTCTGCCCAGGAGACCGCAAACCTTGAAGCCCCAAGAAAGTGTCCCAGAAACAGCCTGGCCTCTGCGTGGCCTGCTCCCAACTTCAGTGCCTCGAATCCCAGAGCAGTCTGGTCCAGCTCTCACTGAATTCACAATGTCAGGCGAGCCAGCAGTCGGGGCCAGCAGTGATCTGCTGGGCGCACAGGAAGGAGCTGGGCCCCAGAGGAGCCACGAGGAGATAGAGGCTGCAGGCAGAGGCAGGAACATTGTAATGGGTTCCCAAAGTTCATCACCCAGCACCTGTGAGTGGAAATGGGCTCTTGGCAGGTGAACAACTTCAGTTCCTATTGTTGGGGGTCATCCCTAATCTGCTACTATTCTGCCCCTAAAAAGGGAAGTTGGGTCCCAGAAATGCACAGGGATGATCCTCTGTAGAGACTTCACTCTGCTATCACAGGTTTAGAAACTAAGACCTAGAACACACCGTGCCTTGTACCTCCTGAGGGAATGTGGCCCAGAAGACACAGATTCCATGCTGCTGGACTGCAGAGCTGTGGACACAGATCTCTAAACCATCCAGTCTGCCATGCTGTGTCAGAGCAACCCTAGGGAAATAACACGCAAATGTGCTGCTCTTTCCACACTCTCTTTTCTCCTCCTCTTCCCTGGAGATGCCCCTAGGGTATCTAGGATCGTGCTTGCTTGCTTCCCTCTGGAGCTGCCAACACTCAAACAGCCACATTAGCCAGCAGTCTTGGGTACAGGCAGCCCTGGAATCTGTTCCTGGATTGGTTTATCATTTCAGACCAGGAGGAGTCTGTGCAGAGAGCCCTCCTCAGAATCCCAGATAGCATATAAGCTACACTGTCAGGCCACACAAAAAGCAGCCGCCCTCCAGAGCTTGATCCTCTCATGGGTGAGTCCTCTGAGCTCTGGCAGAGGAGGCAGCCAGGAGACCTGATGGGGCTGCATGTGACCCCCAAGGTGCTTGGTTCTTACAGGGACTGTTACCTGATGAGAACAGGATAGGGTCCTGCCAGGTAGTGACTTCCTTAAGGAAGGGCAATGGAGGGCTGCACACAATCAGAAGCCCCTGGCAGTATTTACAGGTTGTACAAAACCATCAGAGTCATGAATGGTTCTCAACCAGGGAGGTTTGCTCCACAGTTGATACTGGCAATTTAGGTAGACATGGCTGCTCTTCAGGCCTGGACAGGCATTACTGACACCTAGTGCCTAGAGTTGGTAATGCAGGTAAACATCCTGCCTTGGCCAGCACAATCCAGGATAGCACATAAAGGACTCATAAATTGTGTTAATTTTATAACCACCAATGCGTGCTAAACTGTATTGAATCTATATATTATGATTGTGACGTTTCTACTAGGCAACCTAATTTTCCAGTCTCTTATTCTTCCTATCTGCTATTCTCATTCTAATAATCTTGAACACATTTAGTGTCTCTCAAATTGCAATGATTATTCTTACATTGACAGCCTGTGAAGCTGCTGTGGGTTTGGCATTATTTTTGTTGTTGTTATTGTTGCAGTCCTGGGGCTTGAACTCAGGATCTGGACTCTGTCCCTGAGCCTCTCTGATCACGGCTAGCACTCTACCGCTTGAACCACAGTGCCACTTCCAGCTTTTTCTGTGTATGTAGTACTGAGGAATCAAAAGCATGTTAGACAAGAACTCTACCAGTAAGCCATATTCCCAGCCCTGGCATTATTCTTATAATGTCAAATAACTTCAGCAGTCATTACCTGCTAAGCCTTAATCTCTGACAATGTTAAAAATTATTCTCCCCACAAACAGACAAATCTCTATTACTTGATATTCCAAAAGTTGTATGATCTGAAAATATTATTCATCTACTAGTTAGTATGGAATGACTGTTCATCCTTACTCAATATCATGAAAATTGCTTATTTTTCGTGTTTTATCTTCTTTACCTCATTCTAACCCTATTAGCCTGACTTTAATCCCACACCTACCCAAACAATCCTTAACATTAAAAAATATATATTTCAATACTAATTCTATTTCAGGTCCTAGTTATTATTATAATACATCCATGGTATTCATTTCATTTTGTGTTTTATTTGAAGCGACCCTAAATCCGACTGATAATCATTTCCCGAGAATGGAGTCAGACAGAACAACTTACCCTGTGCACATCCTCACCTTCAGGATGCCGTGACTCCATATAGCCAATAGGACATGGTCTTTGCATGTCTTCTATGCCATGGCTCCTGGGGCAAGGAGGGCAGTGCACATACGCCTAGTATGTCCTCTGGTGTGAATCAGGACTCACTGCACCCTGGGTCCTGAGGAGAGGAGGCCGATGGGCATCCCCTAGGGCCCCCTCTAGTGGGAATCAGTGATCACTACACCCTAAGTCCTGAAGAGAGGACACTGGTGCTCGGCCTAGACCACCCTCTGGAGGAAATCAGTGTTCCTTGCACCCTAGGTCCTGAGGAGAGGATGGCGGTGGTCAGGCTTAGACTGCCACTGGTGGAAATCAGCACCCACTACGCCCTAGGTCCTGAGAAGGCAAGTGGACACGCATAAACCGCCCTCTGGTGGGAATAAATGCTCACTGCACCCTAGGTCCTGAGGAGAGGAGGTCGGTGGGCAGGCCAGGACTGACCTCTGGTGGGAATCAGCCCACAGTACACCCTAAATCCTGAGAATTAGTGGGCACGACTAGCCCACTCTCTGGTAGGATTCAGTGCTCATTGCACCCTAGGTCCTGAGGAGAGGATGGCATGGGCACGTTTAGACTGCCCTCTGGTGGGAATCAGTGCTCACTGCACCATAGGTCCTGAGGAGAGGAGGCCAGTGGGCAGGCCTAGACCGCCCTCTGGTGGGAATCAGTGCTCACTACACCCTGGGTCCTGAGAAGACCAGTGGGCACGCCTAGACTGCCCTCTCATGGGAATCAGCACTCACTTCACCCTGGGTCCTGAGGAGAGGAGACTGGTGGGCACCCTAGACTGTCCTCTGGTGGGAGTCAGTGTTCATTACATCCTGGGTCCTGAGTAGAGCAGGCCGGTGTGCACACTTAGACCGCCCTCTGGTGGAAATCAGTACTCACTGCACCCTAGGTCCTGAGAAGACCAGTGGGCATGCCTAGACCGCCCCCTGTTGGAAATCAGCACTCACTTCACCCTGGGTCCTGAGTAAAGCAGGCCGGTGTGCACACCTAGACCACACTCTGGTGGGAATCAGTGCTCACCGTACCCTAGGTCTTGAGGAGAGGCGGCCTAGACCCCCCTCTGATGGGAATCAGCACTCAGTGTACCCTGAGTACTCATACATAGAGCACCCTCTTGCAGGAATTAGCACTCACTGCCCCACGGGTTCTGAGGAGGGCATTGTGTCAGAGCTACCCTAGGGAAATAACACATAAATGTGCTGCTCTTTCCACATGCTCTCCAGACCATGGGTGCCTCCCCCAAGGACATCCAACAAGGTTTTATGGAAAGCAGGGCCCTTCACAGGACACAGCCATGGCCAAGTGGTCACTTGAGTCTGTCTGGCATCCCTGGCCTCAGCTCTCGACCTCCTGGGACCAGTGGGAAAATTAGAAAAAGAAACAGAGGCATGCCGTTCTGAAGCTGGTGAGCCTCTACGCTGCTGATGCTGGATTGTAGGATCCCAGTGCTTAGGTCGTCTGCACTTTGGAACAGCCAAAATGTCCCTTGTAAACTCAGTAGGGAAAATGACTCAAGAAGGTCACTGAAGAGGCTGTGCCAGCTGGTTATGGCATCTCACCTATGTCCAGTAGCCCAGGCTGGCCCTTTAAAGGAAGAAGGGTAGAATAGGCTGTGTGTCCACACCCTTATCAGAGAAGCCTTTGGCAAAACCACAAAGGGAGGAAAGAGGCTGGGTGTCAGGATGCTAAGGTTAGGGACTCTTCCCCATGGGGCTGAGGGCTGACAAAGGGCCTCCTGCTCCAGCAACATGAAGGCCTCTGAACAGTGTGAAGTGACCCTTCTCAGAGGCCCAGAAGCAACAGGGGCACTCATCCACTTTTCTCAAAATGCACATGAAGCAGTTGGTCAAGCCAGAGTTCTAGAACTTTCAGGACAGCCTGCTGCCTTCCCAAAATGAGAGAGAGCCAAATGCCCTGAGAGTGCTCAGTCCTCTGACTGTGGCCATCTTCCTTACAAGCAGCCCTTTTCTGGGTGTCTGGGCTCTCGACCCAGGCCAAGTTTGGAATGAGCCTGTGGTGCTACATGTTTCTGAAGAAGAGAGAGGAATGGCACCCACCATAGCAGCCTAATGGCACCCAACCATAAGCAGTCACTGGTGCCTCCCTCTGACTGGAGGAGCTGGCCTGGCAGGAGAAAGGGATCCAGTCCTCTTGGGGCAAGCAGATAGCTGTGCACCCTAACACCTGCCTCAACACATTCTCTGATCTCAGGAACCCTGGCAGCTGGGCCCAGTGCCTTCCTCCTCATCCAGGCCCGAGGGCTGCCAGGGTGCACTGGCCACAAGTGGGCAGTGTGACGGCCTCCCAGGTTCCTGAGGACTGTCAGGGTGCACTGGCCACAGGTGGGCAGTGTGACGTCCTCCCAGGTTCCTGAGGACTGTCGGGGTGCGCTGGCCACAGGTGGGCAGTGTGATGGCCTCCCAGGTTTCTGAGGACTTTCAGGGTGCGCTGGCCACAGGTGGGCAGTGTGACATCCTCCCAGGTTCTTCCTGAGGACTGTCAGGGTGCACTGACCACAGGTGGGCAGTGTGATGTCCTCCCAGGTTCTTCCTGAGGACTGTCGGAGTGCGCTGGCCACAGGTGGGCAGTGTGACGGCCTCCCAGGTTCCTGAGGACTGTCGCGGTGCACTGGCCACGGGTGGGCAGTGTGACGGCCTCCCAGGTTAATGGCCAGGTGATAGCACCATCCTGAGCAGGCTGTAGACAGGCTTTATCTGCCCCTGCCAGGGCCTGAAACAGATCACAGGGTAGAAGTAAGGACTCAGGCAGTATGCTCAGGACTCAATTTGAGAACAGCAGCCTGCTCTTCTCTAGGAAGCTCTTTTCATATCCAAATTCAGTGTTCAAGTATCACCAATACCCACAAGAATCCATAGCCCCACAAGATGTCAGCCTGGCCTTAGTCAAGGAGCCCAAATCCCTTCAAGTCCTTCTCTGCTCCCCAGCCCTATCTCAGTAGTCTGAATCTGAGTACAGATGGTTACAGGCCCAAAGACAAGGCAGACCCCTGATGGAGGGCTGCCACAGCCTTCCAGCAGCAGCAGCAGAAGTGGATAACTCTTCTACTATATGCACAGAAAGGGAAACAAAATCAGGGTCCTTCTGTAGGGGCACATTTGGCCCCATTGCAAAAAGGAAGCTGGTCCCTCAGGGTACCAGTGATTCCACCAAACATTTTTCACACACCACACCATCCAGCACTGTGCTGCTCTTGAAATATGATCTTAGGCTGGGAAGGTGGCTCAGTGGTGGAGTGCTTGTCTTGAATGCATGAGGCCCTGGGTTGGATTCCTCAGCACCACATAAGCAGAAAAAGCTGGAAGTGGTGCTGGGGCTGAAGGCTCAAGTGATAGAGCACTAGCCTTGAGCTGAACAGCTGAGGGACAGTGCCCAGGCCCAGAGTTTAGGCCCCATGACTGACAAAAAAAAAGAACAAAGGAAGGAAGGAAGGAAGAAAGAAAGAAGATCCACACAGAACTAGACCACCCAAGGGTCTGGGTCACCCCGACAGGTACCTTGTTTCTGAAAGTACAGGACCTTTAAAGAGGATGACACAGTCCAGGCAATTACAATCTGAACTCCACAGCTTCGTCCTCATCTATCTAGCTTCTTCGTAGGTATTCTTGCCACTTTGCAAGTAGGGAAAGACTTTGTCCAAAACTAGGACCCTTGTCTTAAGTGTTATATGCTTAGACAACAATTCTCAAAAAATAGGCATTCCAGTGAGAGGAAAGGGATTTTTTGCATAAGCTGGAGACAGAGGATGGAGACAAATACAGGAAGTAAACAAAACCTGGGACACCAGAAAGGAGGGCATGAGAAAGAGCAGGGTTAGTGAACCAAAGACCCTGGGGAAGATCATGAGGCCAATCACAGACTCTAACCCCTCCCGATTCTACCCCATACCAAAACACATGTCCTAACCCTAAATCCTAACCCTAACCCTAACGCTAAATCCTAACTGTAACCCTAACCCCTAACCCTCAACCCCACTCTAACCCTAACCCCAAACCCCAACCCTAACCTTAGCCCCTAACCTAACGCCTAATCCCTAACCTAATCCTTAACCCTAACCCTAAACACTAACCCTAAACACTAAGCCCACCCCAACCCCTAACTCCTAACCACAACCATAATCCTCACCTTCACCCTAAATCCTTAACCCTAATCCTGACCCTAACCCTCACTCTGACCCTAACCCTAACCCTAAACCCTCACCCTAACCCTAACCCAAAACCATAAACCCCTAACCCTAACCTTAAAAGCCTAAACCTAAACCCTAAGCCTAACCCCTAACCCTAACCCCCAACCCCAACCCTAAACCCAATCCTAACTCTAACTCTAAACCTTAACCCTAACTCTAAAACCCTAACCCCTAACCCTAACCCCAAAACCCAAAACCCTAACCCTGAATCCAACCCATAACCCTAACCCCTAACACTAACTCTAACCATTATCTCAAACATTATCTTAACAGGTTCTCTAATGTGTACCCTACCCCATCACAAACCCTAACTCATACTCACATGCTAACATATGCCCTAATGTAACTCATATCTAACATGTACCCTAAGCCACTCAGCCATCTATGCCATACCCTAAACCATCTGCTAACCCAAATCCATACAGGTCTGCACACCTAACAATTTCTGCATTCCTAACCCTCTCCCTAAACCTACATTAACTCTTTCCTAACAAGTTCCCTAATCCTCACCTGTTCCATAACCCACTTTGAAGATGGCTTCATAAGGTATCCATAAAGCTAATCCATCCCGCAGTTCTTCCTCACACATTACTTAACCCTTAACCCTTCCTAAACTCTTATTCTAACATTTTCCTCAACTGAATCGCCAACCTCACACTTTTGTCTACCATATTCCCTAACCTTAGCTTGACCCATTCCATAATCCAAATGTTTATAATTTCCATAACTCAGCTGGGCACTGGTGGCTCATGCCTGTAATCCCAGCTACTCAGGAGGCTGAGATCTGAGAATCACGGTTCAAAGCAAGCCTTGGCAGGAAAGTCTGTGAGACTCTTACCTCCAATAAACCACTCAGAAAACCAGAAGTGGTGCTGTGGGTCAAGTAGTAAAGTGCTAGCGTTGAGGTGACGAGCTGAAGGACAGTGCCCAGGCCCAGAGTTCAAGCCTCATGACTGACAAAAAAATAATAATTTCCATAACTCCTAATTTCCCAAATCCCTAGCCCTAAACTCATTCACTAACCGCAATCCACTAACTTTAACATGGACACTAACCCTAACGTATTTCCCAACACTTCTATGCAATGTGAGGCTAATAGAAAAGAACACCTGCTAAACTTAATTCTGACTCACAACCTGAGTGGCCAAAACAACACACAACCTTAACCCTACCCTTAACATTGACAACCCTAACCTGCAGCTTAACCTCAATCATACCAACCCTAGGAACAGTAGCCACTAACATCACCCCTGACCATTAACAACCCTATTCCTTTACCCTATTCCTAAACAACCCTAGTCCTTAAGCCTATTCCTTCCCTAGCTCTGGGGGATGAGTTAGGATTGATGTAATGTATTAGGTACACTGTTATTCTACAGATCTGAGTTATCAAATGGCTTAGGGTAAGGCCTAAGATTGGTGAGTGGCTTAGGGTACATGTTAAGGGTATGGGTACCCTAAGCAACATCAACAACCCTATACCTGAACTCTAACCCAAACCAGACCAATAGTAGCACTAACAACTCTGTCACCCCAGACTCCTAGAAACCAAATTCCTTAACCTAAATCCCAACTCCAAACCACACCCTGATACTTACCAGATGGTATTCTGCATCCTTGGAAGTAGGTGGCCTTCTTTTGTCAAACCTACTTAAGGTGGATTCAATTTCCAAACAGAGATACATAGCACTCAATCCCTACCCAAATCCTCACATGTGTACACATGGCAGGTGTGTGAACAGAGTGAAAGCACAGCTGACTGCTCATTCCAGTCTCCAGTCTCCCCCAAAGTTAGGCATAGTGGGGCCCACATCAAGCAGGGTAGGGCAAGGACTCTGAGAAAACCAAACCCAACAACTGCTGAAAGCCATGGGAGTGGCCTAACATACACTCTAAACCATACAGGTTTGGAATCCTGAACACTAACATGTGCCTCAAACAAGCCCTAACTCTAACCCCAATCATAACCCTAAGAGATATGCTAACATGTGTGTTAAGCCTTACACATACCTTAACCCTAACATGTACCCAAACCCTAACAAGTACCTGAACATGGACTGTAAACCACACAAGTATCCTTATATGCATACTACCATGTACCTCCAAATATATTCCACCACATACTCTAACACACGCCTTAACACAAACTTTAACCCTAACACATACCCTAACACGTGCTCTAACACATACTCTAATCACTAACACATACAGTAGCAATTAACCTACCACATGCTCTAAATCCTACAGGTACCTTTACGTGTACCCTAACATATACCATAAATTATACCATAAATTATACCATAAATTATACCCTAACACATTCCCTAGTCTAAACCTATCATATATACCCCACACAAACCCTAACATGTACCCTAACAGGTACCATAACCCAAACATACTCTGACGTGTAGTCTAAACACTAATCTACATGTCCTAGCAGGAACCATGGCATGTACTTTAAACTATGCAAGTATTTCTACATGTTCCCTAACATGTATCCTAATATACCCTAAAATGTACCCTGACCTTAACCCAAACCATTACCAAAACTCATACCCTACATGTGCCTTGACTCTAACATACAGTCTAATGTGTGCCCAAACATGTACCCTAACACATACTTTAACCATTAACATATAGCCTAACAAGTATACTAACAAGTACTCTAAGCTATACAGGTACCCTTACATGTACCTCAAAGGAACCTTCACACCCTAATAACTGCCTAACATGCACTCCAACACATGCTAGTGTTTGCCATACATGCTAGCATGTAGGGTAATATGTACCCTAATATGTACTGTAAACCATGCATGTACCTTTATGTGTACCCTAACATGTACCCTAAAGCAAACCCTAAACATAGCCAATACACTAGCACATACCCTAATACACTCTAAACATGTACCCAAACTATAACTGGTATCCCAATGTGAACCCTAACTACTCTAAATTTTGCATAAACCCTAACAAGTACCCAAAACATGTATACACATACACTAACATGTACCCTAAATCCTAAGCCAAGCCCTACCAAATATCCTAACACATATCCTAACCACAACATGTATCTTATCCACTACCACATACTCTAAGCCTCACATGCATACTAACAAGTACCTCATATGTACTGAATCATACCATAACTCATGGCTTAACCCAAACTTGTACCCTTACACATGCTCTAATCCTAACACATAACTCTACCACATACCCTAACTCCTAACACATACGGTAACCACTAACATGTACAGAGAAAAGTACCTTAACATGTACTCTAAACCTTACATGCACTCTAACATGCCCCTAAACATACTCCTAATGCATACCCTAACACGTGCCCTAACCTTAACCCAAATCCTAACCCATGTACTTTAACCCTAACTCTAATACATACCCTAACCCTAGCATGTATCCTAACACATACCCAAACATATACTCTAAACCCTAACATGTAAGGCAACAAGTACACTAACAAATGCTCTAAACCATTTAGGTATCCTAATATGTACCCTAAACATGCCATGCCCTAGCATGTACCCTAACACATACATATCCTAATCCTAACATGTACTCTAATCACTAACATGTATGATAACAAGTACACTAACACATATTCCCCAAACATACCCCAACACGTTCCTTAACCCTACTATATATCCTAACATGAACCCTAACACATGTACCCCAACATACTCTAACTAATCCATACTCACAGTCTAATATGTCATACCCTAACATATACTCTAAGCCACTCACTAATCTTAAGCCTTACCCTAAACTGTTCACTAACCCAAATTCATACAAAACTGCCTAACATGTTCAACAATCCTAACCCACTCCCCAAACTAACACAGTGCCTAACTCTAACCTCTTCTCTAACAAATCCTCTAATCTTTACCTGTTCCATAATCCACTTCATAAGCCACTCCATAAAATGTCCATAACCCTAATCCATCACAAAAAGTTCTCCCACACTTGTCCCCTAACACTTGAACCTTTCCTAAACACTTATCCTAACATTTCCCCTAATAGGGTCCCCAGCCTCACCCTTTGCCTATCTTGTTCCCTCTATTCCCTTCCATAACCCTAATCCTGACCTATTCCATAATCCAAATGCTGACAAACCCCTTCTGTAATTTCTAACCTCGCCAGATCCCTAACCCTAATCCTAACACATGCACTAACCATAATCCACTATCTTTCCATAACACTGACCCTGACTCTAACATTTCCTAACACTAACCTGCTATGTAAGGCCAATGGAAACCCACCACCTGTTCTAACCTGTTTCTGAGCCATCACTAAAAACTTAATTCTAACTCCCACTCTGAGGAGCCCTAAAAACACCCAAACTTAACTCTGCCCTTAACATCAACAACCCTACACCTTTACTCAATTCCTCAACAACCTTATTCCTTAAGTCTATTCCCCTCTAGCTTCGGAGAATTTATCAGAGTTACTGAATGTGTTAGATACACAACCAATGTATGGATTTGAGTAGCTCAGAGCTGAAGATAGAGGACAGGGTTGAAGCCTAGCATCAACAAAGTTGTTCTGACAGGTAACAACTTACCAAGCAGGAAGGAGTAGGCCTCCCTTCCTCACAAATGTCTTCATCCCTTCTCCAGGTACCAAATGCACAGATAATGGAGTCCTAAGTTGGACCTCAATCTGCCAAAGCAGACATTGGACTGTAGACCCAGATTCTACAATCACAATTCAAAGCATCTAGTCCATGTTGTCTCCTGACTCCAGTACATGTTTCTCCTCAAAATGCCTACAGGCAGAGTAAGTCAACAGACAACAAAAGCTAGGCATCCAAATAAGCCAGACCTGGTAGGTCTGAGAGGGAAGGAAAAAGGCTAGGTTATGCCTTCTGCTTCCCTCCAAAGGTCCTTCCTTATTGGAAAGTTGACAAAACCGCAGTCTACAGGAACTGATCATCTTCTGAAGCATTAAATGGAGGACTTAGTGTTGAGGTGCTGCCCTAGCCTGTGGAGAGCCCTGAACATAATACCCTGGAATTCACCAAAGCAAGTTGAAATACTTTGGGAATGCCTGATGTCTGAAAAATGTACATAATGAAAACATAAACATGTGTCACACATCTCCTCACCCCCTAACCCCCCATGCCCTACACAGGACATAGCCAAAATCTTAGTGGAGACTCAGAGCTAAGAACACAGGCCTGGAGTGGGCCTAGGGTGGCCAAAGTTGTTCTGACAGGTACCAAATTACCAAGCAGGAATGCATAGGCTGCCCTTCCTCACACATATGTTCATTCCCTTCTCCAGGCTCTGGGATGAACACGACTGAAAGCACAAATGAAAACTTGCTATAGACGTACAGATGAAGTTGAAGATCTAAGTAGGGTGTGAGTCCGTGCAAGCAAGCTCAAGGAGGGGTGTCAGTCAAGCCGCTTCTACACTGCACCATACACACAGATTCTACACCACAATTCCAAGTGTGTGGCCTATACACATTTTCTTCTGATACTCTGCACATTTTGCTCTCAAAGTACTTCCAGTCACAGGAAATCAACACATAACACAGGGCAGGTATGATGGAACTGCTCCTCAGGTAAGTGAGATCCTATATAGCTGACAGGGGAAGGATAAAACAGAATCACACAGAAGCTTCTTTCTGGAAAACTGACATAATGCCAATCTAAAGGTACTGATTGGGTTATGAGACATAAAGGGGTGAGGCTCAGTGTTGAGGGGCTTTCCTAGGTTGTGGAAGACCCTGAAACACAATAAAATTTAAATTCACTGCCAGGCACCATGGCTTATGACTACAATCCTAGATACTCAGGATCGCGGTTCAAAGCCAACCAGGGAAGGAAAAGTCCATGAAACTCTTATCTCCAATTAACCACCAGAAAACCAGAAGTGGCACCAAGGCTCAAGTGGTAGAGTACTAGCTCTTCAGCTAGTACTTGAGCTCTTCAGTTCAAGGACAGCGCCCAGGCCCTGAGGTCAAGTCCCAGGACTTACAACGTAATTAATTAATTAATTTTTCCCCACAGCCCCACAGCCCCCAATCCCACAGTTACCCAATAGAACATGACCAAAAGCCAAACTGGAAGCACAGCAAAGACTCAGAAACCTGGGTAGGGGCCTATGGTCACCAAAGTTGTTCTGATAGGCACCAACTTACCAAGCAGGAAGGGATAGGTTGCCCTTTTTCACATGCCTTCACCTCCTTCTCCAGGCCCCAGGATGGATATGAAAGTATAGATGAAAACTTGATACAGACTTAGAGAAAAGGTAGCAGCCTGGGCAAGGTATGAGTTCACAAGAGCATGTTCTGATGGGATCTGTCCAGACCATCCTGCATTGGTCCATACACCATGACCCTATATTCACGATTCCAAGCTTCCAGGCTCTCGGACTTTTATCCTGACACTCTGCATGTTTTCTTCTCAAAGTACCTACAGTCTGAGGAAGACAACATGCATCAAAGTCTGGATAAAAAGTGCCAGGGATAAGAGCTGAAGTGCTTGCCTAGCTTGTGGGAGGCCACGGGACACAATACCACCAGAAGTCACCAAAAATATATGAAAATACTTTTGTATGCCTAATAAAATGTATATCAAACCTATATGATGAAAACCAAAATCTTTTTGCACTGGTCCTGTGGCTTGAACTTAGGGCCTATTATTGGAGTTAAGGAGCTTCAAGGATGTTTCTACCTGGGCTGGGTTCAAACTGCAATCCTCAGATCTTCACCTCCTGAGTAGCTAGGAAATTAGGCAGGAACAACTGAGACCCAGCAAATACATTTTCCACAGACCCCTCACACCCTCGTCCTCTGTGTTCTCCAAAGCAAGATTTGCTCAGGTCCACCCAGCCCATGCTACATTAGGCCGCACACCCAGATCCGACACTCACCACTCCAAGCTTCTGAACTCGTCCCATTTTCTCATTGCAGCACCTGAAGTCAAGGGCAGCCTCTGTGGAACAAAGGGTCAGCATCCTGCGGCCTCTCCGCTGCTGAGTGGGATCTGGAGTGTGGCTGAGAAGAAAAAGAGAAAGCCGTCCCGACCACGCTGTCTGCTCCCACCTTCTGCTTCCCACCCAGCTCCTGAGCAGACGGATCTCAGGCCGGCCTGAGGCCGTGATGGTTTACTCCTAATAACGCTGCCAGTGAGAGCTTCCCCCAGGCACAGAGAAAAATAACAAAGGAGTTTGATGAGCAGGTCTGCCCGTCCTTACCGGGAGCCGCGGTGGCCACGAGGGCCGAGCTTTTTTTCCTTTTCCCTTCCTTTCCTTTTGCCAGCCACAGATTTCCGCCGGCCTCTCCGCTCTCCGCCAGCCTCTCTGCTCTCCTCTCTCCGCTCTGCTCTCCTCTCTCCGCTCTCCTCTCCGCTCTCCGCTCTCCTCTCCGCTCTCCTCTCCTCTCTCCGCCATCCTCTCCTCTCCGCTCTCTTCTCCGCCATCCTCTCCTCTCTCCGCCATCCTCTCCGCTCTCCGCTCTCTTCTCCGCCATCCTCTCCTCTCTCCGCCAGTCTCTCCTCTCCTCTCTCCGCTCTCCTCTACTCTCTCCGCTCTCCGCTCTCTGCTCTCCTCTCCGCCATCCTCTCCGCTCTCCGCTCTCTTCTCCGCCATCCTCTCCTCTCTCCGCCAGTCTCTCCTCTCCTCTCTCCGCTCTCCTCTCCTCTCCTCTCTCCGCTCTCCTCTCCTCTCCTCTCTCCGCTGGCCTCTCCTCTCTCTTCTGGCCTCTCCTCTCTCCGCTCTCTTCTCCGCCATCCTCTCCTCTCTCCGCTCTCCTCTCCTCTCTCCGCCAGTCTCTCCTCTCCTCTCTCCGCTCTCCTCTCCTCTCTCCGCCAGTCTCTCCTCTCCTCTCCCCGCTCCCCTCTCCTCTCTCCGCTGGCCTCTCCTCTCTCCGCTCTCCTCTCTCCGCTCTCCGCTCTCCTCTACGCTCTCCTCTACTCTCTCCGCTCTCCGCTCTCTTCTCCGCCATCCTCTCCTCTCTCCGCTCTCCTCTCCTCTCTCCGCTGGCCTCTCCTCTCTCCGCTGGCCTCTCCTCTCTCCGCTCTCCTCTCCTCTCCTCGCTCCCCTCTCCGCTCTCCTCTCCTCTCCTCTCTCCGCTCTCTTCTCCGCCATCCTCTCCTCTCTCCGCTCTCCTCTCCTCTCTCCGCCAGTCTCTCCTCTCCTCTCTCCGCTCTCCTCTCCTCTCTCCGCCAGTCTCTCCTCTCCTCTCCCCGCTCCCCTCTCCTCTCTCCGCTGGCCTCTCCTCTCTCCGCTCTCCTCTCTCCGCTCTCCGCTCTCCTCTCCGCTCTCCTCTCCTCTCTCCGCTCTCCGCTCTCTGCTCTCCTCTCCGCCATCCTCTCCGCTCTCCGCTCTCTTCTCCGCCATCCTCTCCTCTCTCCACCATCCTCTCCGCTCTCCGCTCTCTTCTCCGCCATCCTCTCCTCTCTCCGCCAGTCTCTCCTCTCCTCTCTCCGCTCTCCTCTCCTCTCTCCGCCAGTCTCTCCTCTCCCCTCTCCGCCAGTCTCTCCTCTCTCCGCTGGCCTCTCCTCTCTCCGCTGGCCTCTCCTCTCTCCGCTGGCCTCTCCTCTCTCCGCTGGCCTCTCCTCTCTCCGCTCTCCTCTCTCCGCTCTCCGCTCTCCTCTCTCCGCTCTCCTCTCTCCGCTCTCCTCTCTCCGCTCCCCTCTCCTCTCTCCGCTGGCCTCTCCTCTCTCCGCTCTCCTCTCTCCGCTCTCCGCTCTCCGCTCTCCTCTCCTCTCTCCGCTCTCCTCTCTCCGCTCTCCTCTCCTCTCCTCTCTCCGCTCTCCTCTCCGCTCTCCGCAGGCCCCGCCCGCCCCAGCAGCGTCGCGCCCCCGCGGGCCTCCCAGCGCCCCTCCCCCGCCTCTCATTTCGCTGCTCCTCCCGCAAACCCCGCCCCTGCACCACTGCTTTCTAGCTCTTGCTCCACCCTCTCCTGCTCTGCCCCCACAAGCCCCACCCCTGCACCGCTCACTTCCGTGTCCTTGCCTCACCCCCTCAGGCTCTGCCCCTCCCACAAAAACAGCCGGTGCAGTGAGTGCTGGTTCCCGCCAGAGGACGCTCCGCATGGTCCTCCTCAGGACCCAGGGTACAGTGAGAGTTGCTTCCCACCAGAAGGCACTAGGTGCGCACTGTCCTCCACAGGACCCCCCCCCACCTCCCACAAGCCCTGCCCTTGCGCCGCTCAGTCCCTCGGCCTTGCCCCGCCCCTCACACTCTGGCCCCTCCCACAGCCCCTCAAGCTGCAGCCCACCCACCACAGCCCGCCTTTCCGGGTCCGCATGTGGCCCAGCTCCAGGCAGCCCTGGCTCCGCCCCTTCCCGCCCGGAGAGGAGGCTGCGCACCGAGACCCCTTCCCGCCCGGAGAGGAGGCTGCGCACCGGGACCCCTCCCCACCCGCAGAGGGAGCTGTGGACCGGGACCCCTTCCCACCTGCGCACCGGGACCCCTTCCCACCTGCGCACCGGGACCCCTTCCCACCTGCGCACCCGGACCCCTTCCCATCTGCGCACCGGGACCCCTTCCCACCCGGAGAGGGGGCTGCGCACCAGGACCCCTTCCCACCCCAGAGGAGGCTGCGCACCGGGACCCCTTCCAACCTGCGCACCAGGACCCCTTCCCACCTGCACCAGGACCCCTTCCCACCTGCGCACCGGGACCCCTTCCCACCCGGAGAGGGGGCTGCGGACTGGGATCCCTTCCCACCCGGAGAGGGGGCTGCGGACCGGGACCCCTTCCCACCCGGAGAGGGGGCTGCGGACCGGGACCCCTTCCCACCCGGAGAGGGGGCTGCGGACCGGGATCCCTTCCCACCCGGAGAGGGGGCTGCGGACCGGGATCCCTTCCCACCCGGAGAGGGGGCTGCGGACCGGGACTTTGGTGGTCTGCTTTGGGCCTTGGACGGGGTCTGGGGTCTGCGCAGTCGGGCGGGTGGGTGGACCCGTGGTCCCTGCGGGCCACTGCCCCGAGGGGAGCGGCCCCGTCTGCGGGGAACGGCCGGACACCCGCAGCCCTCCCGACGGCTTGCTGGACAGGCGAGTGGCGGGATGGTGCACTGGACGCCATGGTGGGCTCGGGCTCGGGGCTCGGGGCTCCGGGCTCGGGCTCGGGGCTCGGGGCTCGGGTTCGGGCTCGGGGTCGGGGTCGGGGCTCGGGCTCGGGGCTCGGGGCTCGGGGCTCGGGGCTCGGGCTCAGGGCTCGGGGCTCGGGCTCGGGGTCAGGGCTCGGGGTCGGGGCTCGGGGTCGGGGTCGGGGCTCGGGGCTCGGGCTCGGGGTCGGGGCTCGGGCTCGGGGTCGGGGTCGGGGTCGGGGCTCGGGCTCGGGGTTGGGGCTCGGGCTCGGGCTCGGGGCTCGGGGTCGGGGCTTGGGCTCGGGGTCGGGGCTCGGGCTCGGGCTCGGGGTCGGGGCTCGGGGTCGGGGCTCGGGGTCGGGGTCGGGGCTCGGGGTCGGGGTCGGGGCTCAGGGTCGGGATCGGGGCTCGGGGTCGGGGCTCTGGGTCGGGGCTCGGGGTCGGGGCTCGGGGCTCGGGGCTCGGGGCTTGGGGCTTGGGGCGGGCTCGGGCTCGGGGCTCGGGGTCAGGGTCGGGGCTCGGGGTCGGGGTCGGGGCTCAGGGTCGGGCTCGGGGCTCGGGGTCGAGGCTCTGGGTCGGGGTCGGGGCTCGGGCTCGGGGCTCCGGGCTCGGGGTCGGGGCTCGGGGTCGGGGTCGGGCTCGGGGCTCGGGGCTCGGGGTCGGGGCTCGGGCTCGGGGCTCAGGGCTCGGGGTGGGGGCTCGGGGCTCGAGGTCGGGGTCGGGCTCGGGGCTCGGGGCTCGGGGTGGGGGCTCGGGGCTCGGGGCTCGGGGTCGGGGTCGGGGTCGGGCTCGGGCTCGGGGCTCGGGGCTCGGGGTCGGGGCTCGGGCTCGGGCTCGGGCTCGGGGTCGGGGCTCGGGGTCGGGGCTCGGGGTCGGGGTCGGGGCTCAGGGTCGGGCTCGGGGCTCGGGGTCGGGGCTCGGGGTCGGGGCTCGGGGCTCGGGGCTCAGGGCTCGGGGTCGGGGCTCGGGGCTCGGGGTCGGGGCTCGGGGCTCGGGGTCGGGGCTCAGGGTCGGGGCTCGGGGCTCAGGGCTCGGGGTCGGGGCTCGGGGTCGGGGTCGGGGCTCGGGCTCGGGGCTCGGGCTCAGGGTCGGGGCTCCGGGGCTCGGGCTCGGGGCAGGCTCGGGGTCGGGGCTCGGGGTCGGGGCTCGGGGTCGGGGTCGGGGTCGGGGCAGGATCGGGGTCGGGGATCGGGGCTCGGGCTCGGGGTCGGGCTCGGGGCTCGGGCTCGGGGTCGGGGCTCGGGGTCGGGGTCGGGGTCGGGGTCGGGGTCGGGGTTCGGGGGTCGGGGCTCGGGCTCGGGCTCGGGGTCGGGGTCGGGGCTCGGGGTCGGGGTCGGGGCTCGGGGCTCGGGGTCGGGGCTCGGGGTCGGGGTCGGGGTCGGGGTCGGGGCTCGGGCTCGGGGTCGGGGCTCGGGCTCGGGGTCGGGGCTCGGGGCGGGCTCGGGGTCGGGGCTCAGGGCTCGGGGCTCGGGCTCGGGGCTCGGGCTCGGGCTCGGGGTCGGGCTCGGGGTCGGGGCTCGGGGTCGGGGCTTGGGGTCGGGGTCGGGGCTCGGGGTCGGGGTCGGGGCTCGGGGTCGGGCTCGGGGCTCGGGGTCGGGGCTCTGGGTCGGGGCTCGGGGTCGGGGCTCGGGGCTCGGGGCTCGGGGCTCGGGGCTTGGGGCGGGCTCGGGCTCGGGGCTCGGGGCTCGGGGTCAGGGCTCGGGGTCGGGGTCGGGGCTCAGGGTCGGGCTCGGGGCTCGGGGTCGGGGCTCTGGGTCGGGGTCGGGGCTCGGGCTCGGGGCTCGGGGTCGGGGTCGGGGCTCGGGGTCGGGCTCGGGGCTCGGGGTTGGGGCTCGGGGTCGGGGCTCGGGGCTCGGGGCTCGGGGTCGGGGCTCGGGGTCAGGGTCGGGCTCGGGGCTCGGGGTCGGGGCTCGGGGTCGGGGTCGGGGCTCGGGGCTCGGGGTCGGGGTCGGGCTCGGGGCTCGGGGCTCGGGGTGGGGGCTCGGGGCTCGGGGTCGGGGCTCGGGGTCGGGGCTCGGGGTCGGGGCTCGGGGCTCGGGGCTCGGGCTCGGGGCTCGGGGTCGGGGCTCGGGGTCGGGGTCGGGGCTCAGGGTCGGGCTCGGGGCTCGGGGTTGGGGCTCGGGGTCGGGGCTCGGGGCTCGGGGCTCGGGGTCGGGGCTCGGGGTCGGGGCTCGGGGTCGGGGCTCGGGGTCGGGGCTCGGGCTCGGGGCTCGGGGTCGGGCTCGGGCTCGGGGCTCGGGCTCGGGGTCGGGGTCGGGGCTCGGGGCTCGGGCTCGGGGTCGGGGTCGGGGTCGGGCTCGGGGCTCGGGGTCGGGCTCGGGGTCGGGGCTCGGGGCTCGGGGGGTCGGGCTCGGGCTCAGGCTCGGGGCTCGGGGCTCGGGGCTCGGGGCTCGGGGTCGGGGGTCGGGGCTCGGTGTCGGGGCTCGGGGCTCGGGGTCGGGGCTCGGGGTCGGGGCTCGGGGTCGGGGCTCGGGCTCGGGGTCGGGGCTCGGGGCTCGGGGCTCGGGGTCGGGGCTCGGGGCTCGGGGTCGGGGCTCGGGGTCGGGGTCGGGGTCGGGGCTCGGGGTCGGAGCTCGGGGTCGGGGTCGGGGCTCGGGGTCGGAGCTCGGGGTCGGGGTCGGGGCTCGGGGTCGGGGCTCGGGGTCGGGGCTCGGAGTCGGGGCTCTGGGTCGGGGTCGGGGCTCTGGGTCGGGGTCGGGCTCTGGGCTCGGGGTCGGGCTCTGGGCTCGGGGTCGGGACTCGGGATCGGGGTCGGGGCTCGGGGTCGGGGCTCAGGGTCGGGGCTCGGAGTCGGGGCTCGGGGTCGGGGCTCGGGGTCGGGGCTCGGGGTCGGGGCTCGGGGTCGGGGCTCGGAGTCGGGGCTCTGGGTCGGGGTCGGGGCTCTGGGTCGGGGTCGGGCTCTGGGCTCGGGGTCGGGCTCTGGGCTCGGGGTCGGGACTCGGGATCGGGGTCGGGGCTCGGGGTCGGGGTCGGGGCTCGGGGTCGGGGCTCGGGGTCGGGGCTCGGGGCTCGGGGTCGGGGCTCTGGGTCGGGGCTCGGGGTCGGGGTCGGGCTCGGGGCTCGGGGCTCGGGGTCGGGGCTCGGAGCTCGGGCTCGGGGCTCGGGGCTCTGGGTCGGGGCTCTGGGTCGGGGCTCGGGGTCGGGGCTCGGGGTCGGGGCTCGGGCTCGGGGTCGGGGTCGGGGCTCGGGGTCGGGGCTCGGGGTCGGGGCTCGGGGTCGGGGCTCGGGCTCGGGGTCGGGGTCGGGGTCGGGGCTCGGGGCCCGGCCGGCGTCGTTGCGGGCCTCGAGCTCCGCTTCCCGCGCGGGTGGGTGAAGGCGGCCGCAGCGGGGCCTGGCTACACACCGGACTTGCCGAGTACCGAGAGGCGAGGACAGTGCCTCCGACCTGATCCCGGCCGCTCGGAAACGGGATCACAGTCTGGGACTGATCTGGGCACGAGTCTGCCAGCTCCATCTCAGCCAGGTCTGGAGGCGGCCCCATGCTGCTGTTCCGGCTGAGCGAGAACACAGCGGCTGGTCACTCCAGTAACCCGGGAAGCACACGCAGGATCACAGTCCACACTGTCCTAAAGCAAAACCCGCTAACACAAAGGAATGGTACAGCACCTGCCTAGCCGTTCTGTCAAACCTCTGTGCTACCAAAGGCAGAACTGATGCTGACACAAGAGGCCTGACTAGGGGCTGGGAAGGTGGCTCAGTGGCAGAGCGCTTGCCTTGCATGCCTGAGGCCCTGGGTTCGATTCCTCAGCACCACATAAGCAAAGATTCCTCAGCACCACATAAGCAAAAAGAAAAAAGCCGGAAGTGGCGCTGTGGCTCAAGTGGTAGAGCGCTAGCCTTGAGCTGAAGAGCTGAGGACAGCGCCCAGGCCCAGAGTTCAGGCCCCATGACCAGACCCCCCCCCCCAAAAAAAAGAGACATTAGTCAAGTTAACACATGGAGACCAAGGTGTGAGGCTGTCCTATCAAAAAAGGAACCAAGGTGTGGGCCGTCCGATCAGCAAAGGGACCAGTGCCTCAGAATGGTGACCTAGCTAGACAAGAGGAGGCCCATCAAGTGGATGGTTCCGTTTCAAAAGCAGAAACTGGATAGGCACCAGTGGCAGGACGTAATCCTGGCTACTGCTCAAGAGGCTGCAATCTGAAGACACAGTTCAAAGCCAACCATGGCGGGAAAGCCCGCGAGAGGCCTATCTAATCACCAGAAAGCTGGAAGTGGCGCTGTGGCTCAAAGTGGTCAGAGTGGCAGATTGCTAGTCTTTTTTTTTGGGGGGGGGGGGGTCAGTCGTGGGGCCTGAACTCTGGGCCTGGGCGCTGTCCCTCAGCTCTTCAGCTCAAGGCTAGCACTCTACCACTTGAGCCACAGCGCCACTTCCGGCTTTTTTCTTTTTGCTCATGTGGTGCTGAAGAATCGAACCCAGGGCCTCATGCATGCAAGGCAAGCGCTGTACCACTGAGCCACCTTCCCAGCTCCAAATTGCTAGTCTTAAGCAAAAGAAGCTCAGAAACAGAGCCCAGGCCGTCAGTTCAAGCCCCCATGACTGACAAAAAGAAGATGCAGATTTTATATATATGTTGGTCCTGGGGCTTGAATTCTGGGCCTGGGCACTGTCCCTGAACTTTGTTGGCTCCAGGCTAGCACTCTACCACTAGAACCACAATGCCACTTCCAGCTTTTTTGGAGTACTTTATTGCAGATAAGTGTCTCACACACTTTCCTTCCCAGGCTGTCTTTGAACCACAATCCTCAGATCTTAGCCTCCTGAGTAACTAGGATTACAGGTGTGAGCCAGTGGCTCCTGCTGCATGTTATATTTTTCAGTAATGTCTGCCTTCATTGTGTCCAGATGACTAGGATAGTTCCACATGACCTCAGATAAAACAGCTAATTGGGCAATATGCTAAGCACCTTGGGTCTGCTTTTCATTCATTTTTTTCTTTGGATCTTTGCTTCACTGTAACTTTCTACTTCATTTATGGGTTTGGGTGTGGTTTTTTCCCCTAATATACATGCATTTTGGATTATTGTGAGGTGTTTCTTTTCTGTTTCTGGTTTTTGAGGTTATTGATTGAGTTGATTCCATTCCTTTTTAAAAACCATTTGTTCGGAGGGGGTAAGTTTTGTGTGGATATGTTTGCATATATTTGGAGAGATGGGAAATATGCTGCTGCAATGGATGGAGAACAAGAAGGCTGTCTATCCCTGAGTTACACACACACACACACACACACACACACACACACTGCATCAGTTGATTTTCAAAACCATTATTTTTTTTGCTGGGAGGGGGCACATGGAAACATGCCAGAGATGGGACCCAGGGCATTGCTCTAAAGGAGTCTCTGCCTGAGTTATTTAAGTTTGTCAGCCTTTGGTAGTTTTGATTGTTGTCATTGTTTGTTCTGGGAAGGTTTGTAGTTGGTTGCCTAATTCGTTATTTTGTTTGCTTTTTGGTTGAGACAAGATATGACTTTGTAACAAAGCTGATCTCAACCACAACATTCTTGCAAGTTTTAGAATTACAGGGAAAAAGTCGGGCACCCATGGCTCATACCTGTAATCCTAGCTTCTCAAGATGCTAGATCTGAGGATGGCAGTTCAAAGCCAGCCCAGGCAGGAACATCCATGAGACGCTTATTTCCAATTAACCACCAGAAAATTGGAAGTGGTGCTGTGGCTCAAGTGGTTGAGCTGAAGAGCACAGGGACAGCTCCAAGGCTCAGAGTTCAAGACCGACAACTGACCAAAAAAATAAAAATTACAGAAAAAAATACCACCACAACTGACTGCATGTTGGATACTTTGTCACAGGCTTCATAGTTCCTTATGCATCCACAGAAAGACCCTGATTATCTCTAAGATAGCACAATATCCCTTTGAATATCCTCACTATCTCTGGAATGCAAAGCTAGATGTCCTATCAAACACAAAACAGAGGCTAAAATCAGGTGTTTGGAAACTTAAGACAGTTTTTCCCAGTGCCCTGAAATCAGAGATGCTAGTACTTCTGGTCCAGCATTTGGATGCTTGGTACTGCTTTTTATATCAATGCATTCCTACCTTGACCTAGGTTTGGTACCTGCAACAAACCTTCAAGGAGCCAAGGATCTTGGAACAATTTTGAATGATACTCTTAATACTTGCAGAAACTGAACACTAGATGGCAGCTGCTCCTCATAACATAGTCATTAGAGGTAGATGAAATGAACAGTGAGTTTCACAAGTCAAATGGTGCCAGTACTCCAGAGTGCTCTATAGGAAACATTGATGACAATTTTACTTACTAATGACTAGGAAAAGAAAACATGATACACAAGTTCTGAATGGAAAAACTGTAGCTGAAAAATACAATAAAGAAAATGTCACATACTGAGTATCACATGTACAGAGGTAAAGGCATTTCACCTTAGGGAAAAGGTTTATTTATTATTGCTTTGGTTTGTTTGGTTTAATTGGGTTTTGAGGCAGACAGATAAAACCATGTCTGTAGTTTCCATAGCCACTTGTAAGACTGGCCCACAAATGCACCCTGCATGAGGAGGGCTCTAAGACCCCTTCAAACTCTCCACCTCATGATCATCAAAAAGTGAAAAAAGTAATGATAGCCAGACAGTGGCTCATACTGTAATCCTAGCTACTAAGGAGGTAGATACTTTCAGGATCATGAGTTGAACACAGCCTGGGCAGGAAATTAGACAACCCTGAAGTGGACCTGTGGCTCCACCTCTGCCTTGAGCAAAAAGCTAAGGACAGCATCCAGGCCATGTATTCAAGACCCAATACAGAGGAGGGAAGGGAAGAGGGGGATGAAGAGGAGGGGGGAGGAGAGGGGGAAGGGAGTAGGAAGAGGAGGAGGAGGGAGGAGGAGAGGAGGGGGAGGAGAGGAGGAAGAAGGGGAGGAGAGGAGGAAGAAGGAGAGGAGGAGGAGGAAGGGGGAGCAGGAAGAAGAAGGGGAGGAGAGGGAAGAAGGAGAGGAAGAGGAGGAGGAGAGGAGGAGGAGGGGGAGGAGGAAAGGAAGAGGAGAGGGGGAGGGGGAGGAGGAGGGAGGGAGGAGAGGAGGAGGAGAGGAGGAAAGGATGTGGGGAGGAGGAAAAGGAGGAGGTGGCAAATCCTTTCACCATTAACTGGAAATTTATATAAACTCTACATTCAAGTACTTTTCTCTTTCCAGGTATTTAGGGTTGGGGTTAGGGTTGGAGGAGCCAAAAAGAGGCCTCATTCCAATACCAACAGTAATCACTATGCAAAATAAAAGGAATTTCCCCCTAACAGCACAAACACAATACTGCATTTGGCTGGTAAGTAAATTCTGGAAGAAAACCTTAACCAAGACCTAAGAGACATGCACATTGGAAAGTGCTATAGGATAATTACCACTGAAAACTCCATTACAAAGGTACCTTCCTGTAAGAAGAGCTTTTTGACTCTCACTTTAACCTAAATCAACCTTTCATTGTCCCAAACACCATTCCCTGGGCTTTGAAGCTTGCTCAGGCTCACTCCCACTCTGCCTTTAATAAGCCTTTGCCTCTCTCGTTACCCATATGTGTCTCACGTGGTCTTTTGCTTGAGACAAGAGCCTGGGATGACATATGAATGAGGCTGCGGTCTGGTAACAGTCCTGGCTGTTCTCCTCTCCTGTCTCTGCATTGTGCTTGTGTTGGGAATTTAGGCTCACTGTCTTACAAACACGATGAGAATGAGCCTAGGGAAAAATACAACTCTGTATTTTAGAAGGGAAAAGAATAGTTTCTCCATATTCCTCATATCCCTTTCCCACTAATAACCAACACAATTACAGAGTTCAAATTTCCATGTCAGACAAGTAGCAAAAGCCGAAATCAATTCAGATCAACACCAAATAGTCAGAAGAGTATCTGGACAACAGAGAAAAGCAAGGGGGAAAACTACAGCAAACAGAAAGAACTCACCAAAGGTCAAACTTCAGGACCCATAGAGGCTCATTTCTCTGCCTTACCAAATAATGGGGAAAAGCAGCCTATGTTGGTTGGAGATAAGAAAGAAGTCCCTGGAATAGAAAGAATCCTAGCAACAGCATCGTACCAATTCAATCTTTCCTCTCTATCTAGGGTAATCCAGCTACAAATGGCTAGTGCTTAAAGGGTATATTTTGTCCCTTTTCTCAGGGTTACAAAATCTGTTACAGGAAATTTTAGGCCCCAGACTAAACTTCATGTGGCATGGGTTTTCCCTATAAAAATGGCTTGAAGTGCAAACTTTTCTTTGCACGATGGGCCTGTGTCATGTTATAGACCTCCTTTCTCTACCCTTCACCAATACCTGTGTTTTTATTTGGCTCATTGGGGCAAGTTGCTAGACATGACCTACGGAGCCTAAGAGTGCAGGGTTGGGCCTAAATTATTCTGTAGCCCAGAGCACTTGCCACAGGCTGGACTCCGCACATCAGATGCTGGTTCTGTCCAGCACTTACCAGGTCTCCTGACCATTATCACACTGGACACCAACCAAGTGTCCATAAAGCAGGAGGCTGTAGCTTAGGGAGCGGAAGAGGTAAGAAACAGAAGAGCCAGGCACTGGTGGCTCACGCCTGTCATCCTCGCTACTCAGGAGGCTGAGACCTGAGGATCGCAGTTCAGAGGCAGCCTGGGCAGGAAAGTCTGTGAGACTCTTATCTCCAATAAACCACTAGAAAGCCAAAAGTGGTACTGTGGCTCAAGTGGTAGAGCGCTCGCCTTGAGCTGAAGAGCTGAGGGACAGCGCCCAGGCCCAGAGTTCAAGCCCCATGACAGACCAAAAGAAAAAAGAAAAAGAAAAAAAAAAGAAACAGGAGAAGAGAGGGATGTGGACACTCCAGCCACTGCCTGTCACCCCTAATAGCTTGAAGCCTGGCCATGACTGAATGCAGTCTAAAAACACAAATGGATTACCATCAGCCCCATTATGATTTTTGTCTATTGCTTTCAACACAAGCCCATCCTCCAATGGGCACCCTCTACTGCCCCTGGATACCAAGCCCCCTTCCCCTCTCTCACCCACAACCACCCACATCTTTGTTTGCAGGTCTTCCCTGCCCAGCTGCCCAGTAAACCCAAGACATGTCCTCCATTGAGCCCCATCAACTCCCACTAGTCTGAATCCCAAGGCCCTGGTTTTATACAACAGCCCTCCTGGAGGGCTAGAGAGTTATTAATGCACTGATCTGTTGCCCAGGGGAATACATGCAGAGAACTTGCAAGAAGCAATGCATTCCCCTGCTGGGCCCTAAACAACAGAATTATTAGCTGTCCTGCTGCCCCGCAAACTGAACAGTAACTGTCATGAACAACAGGTGCCTGCAGAATCTCGTCACCTGTAAGACAGTGCTGAGAAAAAGGAACACGTGAGAGGAATAGAGACGGAGCACTGGAGGCAGCTGCACAGCAAAACTGCCAAGGAGTCAGGCCCGCGACGTGGGTCCCGCTGGGGATCTGCCACCACGCCGGTCCTGCTGGGGATCTGCCATGACGACGCCGGTCCCGCTGGGGATCTGCCACCACGCCGGTCCCGCTGGGGATCTGCCACCACGCCGGTCCCGCTGGGGATCTGCCACGGTCCCGCTGGGGATCTGCCATGGTCCCGCTGGGGATCTGCCACGACTCTGGTCCCACTGGGGACCGGAGGCCACCAAGGCCACACCCAAGACTCCGTGTCAGGCATCACTGTCCCATCAAAGACTCAGCCCCAGCAGGAGCCTCCTTCCAGCCGGTTGTGTCTCACGCGAGGGGTCACGTTATGCTTTGTTTGTATTTTTTCCTGTGGGGTGGGGGGACATCCCAAAGGAAGAAAGGTGTGTTTGGGGACTGGGGAGAACAGGAGGGAAGAGCAAGAGAAAGCAGTCAATGTCCACTCCTCTCCTTGAGATGTACTTTGTGCAAATGTTGAGGCTCTGGGCTCACATCAGATGCGTCTTTTGCCTGAACCTCTGTGAGGGTTACAGCATGGCCAGGAGCAAAGGCAGCAGTTCCACTGCACGGCAGAGGGGTTTCTGTGGAAGTGTATTGGACAGGGCCTGGGAGCCTGAGGGGGGGGGCACCTGTCCTGAGCAAGGGGCCTCCTGCTGCATGGACGCGGTCTGGTATCAAGCAAGAGGATGTGTTCTGAATGGGTGGCGTGATCCTGGCAGAGGCTAGGATTTTGAAGTCATTTTCATTCTAGAAGGAAAAAAGTCGTTCATACTTCTTATTGTTCCTCATTACAGACCACCTTAATTTCAGTTTGGTTCAATGGTCTTCTTCTAGAAGCCACATACAGAACGAAAAGAGTCCAAGGCCTCCTCTGAGACTCACCTTCTGAGGCTCACCTCCTCCTCTCTTCTGGAAAGTACAAGCCCACCCCCTCCCTCCTCCACCGGCCAGGACACACCAGCCGCCGTGTGGACCCTCCAGTTTGGGCTTGTACACATACACACACTTACCTCTGGGTTCTTTTGCCAGAGGCCCCTGGAACTTTGGGATAACTCCTGCCCAGGCTAGGATCTTAGGTGTAAGCCACCAGCACCTGGCTGAAAAGCTATCTTGAAAGATGCTCAAGAATAGAGGGGAGTAACCAGGGACCAGTGGCTCACGCCTGTCATCCTAGTTACTCAGGAGGCTGAGATCTGAGGATCACAGTTCAAAGCCAGCCCAGGCAGAAAAGCCCATGAGATTCTCATTAACCACTAGAAAACTAGCGGTGGTGCTGTGCTGCAGCCTCATGTGAGGGCTGGAGGTGTGGATGTGGGTCCTAGACACCCGGCTTCTTGTGTGCTACTGGGGACATGGTGACTAGCTTCCCTCAAGGACAGAGTAGGCCAACATATTTCCTACAGCATCAGAGATAAGGCCGAGTACCCAGCTAGGTTAGAGGTGGGGGTGGGAGGGCACTAAGCGTAAGTCAGACGTCAGGTCTAAGGAGAATGCGCGTCCAAGCCCTTTTCTCAGCCTTTGAGGAACTTGGACCTGGGGTGGGGGACCTACAGAATTTGGTATAGCATCTCTTAGCAAGACATGTGTGGCTATAACTCAACCACTGAAGCCTACAGCCTTCTTACTTCAGTGTCATCTGAGAGTCCAGCAGAGCGGTGATGTGTGTGTGTGTGTGTGTGTGTGTGTGTGTGTGTGTGTGTGTGTGTGTGTGAACAATATGAAGCTGGGTGCTGGTGACTCATGCCTGTCATCCTAGCTACTCAGGAGGCTGAGATCTGAGGATCACAGTTATAAGCCAGTCTGGGCAGGAAAGTCCATAAGACTCTTATCTTCAATTAACCACCAGAAAACCAGAAGAGGCTCTGTGGCTCAACGTGGTAGAGCACTAGCTAGCCTTGAATGAAAAAGCTCAGAAACAGCACCCAGACCCTGAGTTCAGGCCCGATGATCAAGAAAACAAAACAAAAAATACAACAGGAGGAAGGAAGGTAGGAAGGAAGGTAGGAAGGGAGGGAGGGAGGGAGGGAGGGAGGGAGGGAGGGAGGGGGAAGTCTCTTTCAGCAATTGGGATGATGGTCCTGTATGATAACCCCTACTGGTTTGCTGTGGGTGAGAAGGATATGGTTCAGTGAGGGCTGTTCAAGGTCAAGGGCAGGCAAGGGCTGGCCTTTCACCTGATTGTACTGCTACAGTTCATTTTCTCTGGGCTTCATGACTCTTTCGTGGTAGGACCCACAGACACCCCTCACTCCCAAGGATCAATCATTTGTATACCCTCTCACAGGCCCCAGGAATCCCGCCATATAACTTCCCTGCATGATCTTCTTGGGAAGGAAGGAGGGGAAGCAGGAGAAGAGGCAGAGAAGAGACATTTGGAAGAGGCAGAAGGGAAAAAGAGACGTGGATGGGAACAGGACGGTTTGGGGTGGGGGAGCAAGAGGACTACGGCCCCTGGGACAGGCTCTCCCTGGACTATCTGCCTGAGGCGTGACTGTCTTGGACTGTCACGCCTCAGTTATTGGTCAGGCACTGGTCATTAGCTTCAAAATGTGTGTGCAGACATCAATGGGGGGGGGGGGGGTTCCCAGGACTGATCATTCCAGCAGAAACTGTCACTGCTTTTGGTATGTTCCCACTGAACCCTGAGGCCCTAAAGGAAGGGGAAACCCAGCAGCAGGGAGTGGGGATGGGAGGGAAGGCGGCATCCTCTGACCTAGGGTCCTCCGAAGACTCATCTGCCTGCAGCTCTGAAACAGATTCCCCTAGTGGCTGCTGCCCATAAAATGTACAGGAGGCCATTCAGGCAGGCCTCCCTTGGCTAGGGAGAGAAGGGTTAAGCAGCTGTGGTGGTGTGAGGGCCCGAGTGGCACACTGGGGCAAACCTGGGGCAGCTGTGGGTGGGTGGCTGCCCAGACTTCCCGGACAGGCCTGCAGCGGCGCCTCGGCCTGGCGGCCGGCGGCCTCCAGGGACAGCTGCCCAGCCGCCTAGGGACAGCTCTGCTCCCCAAACAGCAACCCTCCCCACGACTGACCCAGCCCCTCTCTCCTAACAGCAACCCTCCCCACGACTGACCCAGCCCCTCTCTCCTAACAGCAACCCTCCCCACGACTGACCCAGCCCCTCTCTCCTAACAGCAACCCTCCCCACGACTGACCCAGCCCCTCTCTCCTGACAGCAACCCTCCCCACGACTGACCCAGCCCCTCTCTCCTGACAGCAACCCTCCCCACGACTGACCCAGCCCCTCTCTCCTGACAGCAACCCTCCCCACGACTGACCCAGCCCCTCTCTCCTGACAGCAACCCTCCCCACGACTGACCCAGCCCCTCTCTCCTGACAGCAACCCTCCCCACGACTGACCCAGCCCCTCTCTCCTGACAGCAACCCTCCCCACGACTGACCCAGCCCCTCTCTCCTGACAGCAACCCTCCCCACGACTGACCCAGCCCCTCTCTCCTGACAGCAACCCTCCCCACGACTGACCCAGCCCCTCTCTCCTGACAGCAACCCTCCCCACGACTGACCCAGCCCCTCTCTCCTGACAGCAGCCCTCCCCACGACTGACCCAGCCCCTCTCTCCTGACAGCAACCCTCCCCACGACTGACCCAGCCCCTCTCTCCTGACAGCAGCCCTCCCCACGACTGACCCAGCCCCTCTCTCCTGACAGCAGCCCTCCCCACGACTGACCCAGCCCCTCTCTCCTGACAGCAACCCTCCCCACGACTGACCCAGCCCCTCTCTCCTGACAGCAACCCTCCCCACGACTGACCCAGCCCCTCTCTCCTGACAGCAACCCTCCCCACGACTGACCCAGCCCCTCTCTCCTGACAGCAACCCTCCCCACGACTGACCCAGCCCCTCTCCTGTGCTTGCTACAGTGACAGCACTGTTGGCTGTTGTCTCCACTCAGTGCCTAGACAATGACTTGTCAGCCAGGCTAGAAGATGTCAGGGGAGCTGGTGTGGGGCTAAATCTATCTTACCCCATATCCACTCAGGGGATTGATTACCTGCCTACTTAGATGGAGCTGAAGAAGGGAGGTTCTGAGAGAAGAGAGGCTTCTGCTTTGATCACAGAGAGGGCTAGGGTGGCAGACCACACAGCTAAGGGGCTGGGACTTATTTAAAGCAGGAGGGTGGATTGGGTCTAAAGCGCTCTCCAGACCACAGAAACTCCACCGTGCAGGAACGAATGGGGATTTGCACCCTGTGACTTCCAGCTGCTGCTTGCTGAACACCTTGGCTGCCTTGTGGGACTAGGATCTGGAGGTAGAAGATATGCTAGCCCCCTACTTCTGTTGGCCAACAGGCAGATTTCCTAATGAAACACCAGAAGAGGCTCCAGACTCCAAAGGTGAAGTACGGGTGATCTGAAAAGAGAGACTGTGGTCAAAAACACCAAGTTAATAGGTATCCGTGGCTCACGCCGTTTCCTAGCTATTTGAGATTGGCTTAAGGCCAACCTTGGGAAGCTATGTCTCATGCTCTCCTCTGGGGCCTGGGCAGGGAGGCTTAGTCTGGTCCTTTGCCTCCCCAACTCTCATGACCTTGCCAATGACCCGAACTCCCAGCAGAGGGCTTGTCCTTCCTCCTCTTCCTTCATAGTATCCTCCCTCCACAAAAGGCAGGAGCCTGTTCCACCCTGGGTGGGGGTGGGTAGCTAGACAGTCAGCTGACCTCATCTATCACCCTGAACTGTGTTGCACGATAAAATTACTCATCCTCAGCCAGTGATAAATGAAATCATTCTTGAGGCAACCACCCTGAGTAGCAATAGCAGCTCCACACTCAGGGTCTCCAGGCGTGGGTAAGGGAAACACAGGTGAATTATGTTCATGTGCAGCCTGGCCAGAGCACGTGGGTGGATCTACATACTTGTGCTATGCACCCTTGTGGATGCACATGAGCTGGCATGGGTCGGAAGGAAGCCGGGGAAGGAGGCTGCCTTGGGAGGTGCGGTTGTGGTAGCCAGGAAGGGTGAAGAGGTTGCACTTCCAGAGAAGAGGCAAAGGAACCAGAAAAGTGGAGTGAGCCCTCAGAGCAGGTTAGGCCTAGAGCTGTGTCCAGGGAGGGAAGTAGACCACACTTGGTACACACAGATGTGTGGTAGTGAGTTGAAAGTGAGCAGGAAGAGCAGCCTTGGGAAACTTTGAGTGTCAGAATAGGCTCTGCCCATGGGGCTGGGAAGGTGGCTCAGTAGTAGAGTGCTTACCTAGCATGCATGAAGCCCTGGGTTCGATTCCTCAGCACCACACACACAGAAAAAGCCAGAAGTGGCACTATGGCTCAAGTGGTAGAGCACTAGCCTTGAACAAAAGAAGGTCAGGGACAGCGCCTAGGCCCTGAGTTCAAGCCCCAGGACTGGCAAGGAGGAGGAGGAGGAGGAGGAGGAGGAGGAGGAGGAGGAGGAAGAGGAGGAGGAGGAGAAGAGAAAAGAAAAAAACAGTCTCTGCTCTGCACTTGGAACCTCTGGAACTGAAAGATTCCTGAGATTAAGCTGCCTTTGGCCCCTACGTAGGCTGGGCTGGTGCCCAGTGGGTCCTGAATTCCTTACTTTTTGTTTCAAATGATGTCCAGAGGACGAGACCCTGCGAGTTCACTTGTGAGAATGTCAGCAGATGGATGTCCTTAGGTGGCATCCACCATGCTCCTACCTCAGGTGCTGCCCTACATAGCCTTTCCACCGTACTTCCGGGGGAGAACTCGACGCAGCACCCTCATACTTCACTCCTCTCTGGGTCACTGCTAGACTGCCTCTCACAATGGGGCGGTGGAAATTAGCTCTCTCTGAGGAGGGTCAAACCTGGTCCAGGGCTCCCAGTGTCTGCTGCTCAGAGTATGAGGTGGTCCCACCCATCATTACATCTGCCTTGCCCACGTACTCCTCCTGGCCCTCCTCTACCAGCTACTCTGCGCATTGGAGGTCCTAGAAGTAGGCAGTGGCCCAGTTTGGGGTTCCATGTACCTGTGTCTCCCAGGCTCCTGACCACAGAGCTCCTCTGACAGTCTCCTTAGGCAAGGGCCAGGAAGGCCCACCATAGCCAAGAGCACCTACAGAAGCAGGTGGACAGCGGAGTGCTGAGCTGCAGGGTCTGATCTTTGTAACGTACCCAGGTGAGCTCAGGGAAGACTGGCAAAAGGCCACTTTGTGCTGGGTTTCCAGTGCAGGTCAACAATGTGAGCACATTCCTAGAGACATTCCAAGGCAAGGAACAGCCAGACTCACAATCAAGGTGGGTCCTATTCAAGCGTGTCTAGGTTGGGATGTCATAAGGGAAACGCAGGTGCGTCCCCTGAGGGGAGGAGATGGAGCTGGGGTCCTGCAGTTAGCCCAGCCAAGGCCAGGCCAGAAAGACCATGAGGACAATGATTGCTCTGTGCAGAACTTGTGTGAGCCAGACCTGTGCTTGTCTCCAAGACAGGCTGAGCACTTTAGGATCTTACCACAGGGAGGCAGGGAAGACTCAGTACCAGACTAAACACTGCTCTGGCCTCCAACAAGGCTTCTGGTGAGACCTGACCGGACCAAAGGGTCAAAAGTGACTTAATGGTGTTCCGAGAAAAGTGAAAATTCATTTTAAAAAATCTGTCCCAATCAAAACTTTCCAGGTATGCAGGGCAGCATGGAAAGATGACTTAAGGAGAGGGGAAACCAGTCAATTAAAGGTAAACCAGGGCCAGGTGCCAGTGGCTCACCAGGAATCCGAGATACTCAGGAGGCTGAGATCTGAGGATCACAGTTCAAAGCCAGCCCGGGCAGAAAAGTCGCCATGAGACTCATATCTCCACTTAACCTCTCAAAAATGGAAGTCGTGCTGTAGCTCAAGTGAGCTACTAGCTACTAGAGTGCTAGCCTTGAACACTAAGAGGCTCAGGGACAGTGCCCAAGCCTTGAGTTCAAGCCCCACAATGACCAAAAAAAAAGATAACCCAGAGTTGGTAGGATGATAGACATAAACATCACTGAACTCATTCTCTACAACTGAAACAAGGCAGGATGGGATATATAAGAACATTCTGGAACAGTGCTGTGGGGAGGCGAGAGGCCACCCAGCACAGGGGTACAATGGGCTTTCTCCACTCCTACACTCCTGGGACACCCACATAGGATACACAATCACCAAGCACTGGTTTCTCATTCCCATGTTATAACATGAGCTTAAGAGAGATTAAAGGTTTCCCAAAGTCACATAACCAGGAAGTGGTAGGCAAAGAGCCCTGAGCACACAGAATCCAGCATCCCTAAGAGCTCTGCTATCCTCACAAATACAACACAGGCCTGAGGTCACCTTTAGTCCAGGAAAATACAGGCACATTGTCTACAATGTCCACCAAATTTCCCTGGCACAGGACCACTATCGACACAGATACCCACTTCCTCCGATTATTCCCATTGGCTTCCCAGCCCAGTCTCAGTCTCATGCTCCCGTTTAGGGATGGAGACAGGAACTGTCCACAGGCAGACCGACAGACTGAAAACCTTAGGGAGGGGGATTCGCTTCTACCAAGGCCTGGAGCTCTCTGGTCTATGGCCTTTAAGTTCAGCCTCGTGAAAAGCCAGGGAGAATACAACACTGAACAGGTGTCCGAACTCTAGAAGGCCCCAAATGTACCACTGGGACCAACTGGTGTGCCAGAGCACCTGCCAGCAGGAACTCTCTTGATGCCATGGTCCAGGACGCCAGGAGCTGACACAAGAATGCGTCTAGCCATTCCGTCAGATGTGCACACTTGGGTACAAGTACTCTGAGTCTGACCCAGACAGACAGCACCAGCTCCGGCCAAACAGGATTTCTATTCCTTGGATCAGTGGCTGGGAAAAGGGTTTGTGAGCTTCTGCGGACAGACACTTGCCTAGTGAGAGTACCTGGCCTTGCTGAACAGATGTGTACCAGGTATGAGGCTGCTTCAAGGTAGTTTGGGTGTGTGAGCTTCACCTGCTGAAAGAGGGTTTGAAGCTCTGGGGGGGAGGGGGGGAACAAGCACTGGCCTTCCCCTTCCCGGCCCAGCTAGAGCATCCAGCTCTGGGAGCCACAGCTCCAGGGGCTAGCTGACCAAGGGCCCCACCCAGAGTCTCCAGGATAAGCAGCCGCTCAGAGCAGAGCAGTCAGCAGTGGGTGGCAGGACTTCTGCCAGCTCCCGCCAGTCCCTGGCAGCATGAGCGATGGCGGCCAGAGCGATAAGAAACTAATAATTTATGTTTCTAGCTCCTGCGCCGGCGCCAAGGGATGGCTGAGCCACAGCCTCCCCTCGCCGAAGCAGCCGCAGTCCTTTATTGCACAAATTATTAACGACCAGAAAATGAATGACTGTAATCAGATCAGGGCTGCCAGGGCTCCTCATTTCATTTATTTGTATAAATCCTTAACTTAGGGTCTGCCTTGAGCTGAGAGCCAGCCAACCTCCTGCTGGCCCGGTGCCCAGGCCCCCCACGGGGCCGCTGCTCTTCACCTCCCCAGAGCTCCACGGATGACAAAGCCAGACAGGTCTTAGGAGAGACCTGCGCTGTACTCACAGGAGCCCATCCCCAGGGAACAGAGTGCCCCTGCACCCTCATCATCCTCGGCATGAACACTCTCAGACCTAGCTCATCTATGTGCTCCAGCCTCACACACATTCCTCTCATTCTCCCTGCTTCTGGGGCAGGCTTCCCTCTGACTTCTTCGGTCTTGCTGCTGGTGTAAGTCGCCCTTCCCTGTGAGAGGACTCAAGGTAGTGGAGTGAGCCTCAATGGTCTTCTCGGGAGCCCACTTGCGGTCTGGTTGACCTCTCGTTATACTATGGCGCATAAATTCAGATTTGGAGATCTTATGTTCCATCATAAATCAGGCTGGCAGACTTCCGATCAACAAGATAAAGCTGTCTCCCGCGAGGTGGTTGTTTTATTAGTCTTGGACTCATTGCGGCAGGTGGGGGCTGGAATGGGGAGTGGAACAGGGCCTCTGCTCTGGAGTCTTCATGCACCATTAGGGGTCAAATGGTACCCAGAGCCCAAGTTTCTGTCACCATAAGCCCGGCCCCAGGGACTCGAGTAACCCCTTGACTGCCACGACCTACAGACCCCTCCTCAGCACCAGAGTAGGCCTGATTCTTGAGACAGAGGTCACAATGGATCCCAGACTGGGAACCCAATGGGACTCTGGATAACAGTCTCAAAAGAGACTGGTAATTGGTGGGCACACAGATATGTGAGCATACAGAATGGATCCGTGTGCCTCTCCTTCCATGATACACCTACAGCAACCAGGCCACAAGCCTCTGTGCATCACCTCAACCTTCTGGGACTACACTAGGGGTTAGGGACGTAACACTGGAGTTGCGACACAGATTTCCTGTTCTTATCAAAAGCATCCCTACCAACTATCCAGCTCCCTATCCAACTGCCTCCCCTACCCCACTGTGAACCCTTCCGACACAAGAGAGGAGACCCAGGGACTTGGCCCTAAGACTCAGGTAGCACTTGCAGAGCACCTACCAAACTATCAGTACACCCCAGAAACACTTGCTGGAGAATGGTCCCATTAGCAATGAGAGTCCAGGGCCTGGCACTGGTGAGGTCTGGTTTAGTCTGTGCCTCAGGAAGCCATCGGGACTGACTTTTGGTGAGAAGCAATCCCAGGGTCCACTTGAGTTTATTACATCTAAAATCCCAAACAGGACAGGAGAATCAATGCTAGGGGGGGCACAGGTGGCTCACACCTGTAATTCTAGCTACTCAGGAGGCTGAGATCTGAGGATCGTCATTTGAAGTCAGCCCAGACAGGAAAGTCCATGAGATTCTTGTCTCTCATTAACCACCAAAAAGCTGGAAGTGGATTTGTTTTTTTTTTGTTTGTTTGTTTTTTGGGTCTGGTCGTGGGGCCTGAACTCTGGGCCTGGGTGCTGTCCCTCAGCTCTTCAGCTCAAGGCTAGCACTCTACCACTTGAGCCACAGCGCCACTTCTGGCTTTTTTCTTTTTGCTTATGTGGTGCTGAGGAATTGAACCCAGGGCCTCAGGCATGCAAGGCAAGCGCTCTACCACTGAGCCACCTTCCCAGCCCCTGGAAGTGGATTTGTGGCTCAAGTGTTAGAGCACTAGCCTTGATCACAAAGCTCAGGAACAGCACCCAGGCCCTGAGTTCAAGCCCCAGAACCAGTGTGTGTGTATGTGTGTGTGTGTGTGTGTGTGTGTGTGCAGAAACTACACAATGGAGTCCTCTCTACAACTAGGTAAAAGTAGCCGGGTGCTGGTGGCTCACACCTGTAATCCTAGCTACTCAAGAGGCTGAGATCTGAGGATCACGGTTCAAAGCCAGCCCGGGCAGGAAAGTCAGTGAGACTCTTATCTCCAATAAACCACTAGAAAACTGGAAGTGGAGCTGTAGCTCAAGCGGTAGAGTGCTCACCTTGAGCTGAAGAGTGCAGGGACAGCGCCCGAGCCCAGAGTTCAAGCCCCACGACTGACCCCCCCACCCCCCCAAAAAAAAAACTAGGTAAAAGTTTTATATATGAGGAGACACTGAGTTTCCCCATAAGGCTACTCAGCCCAGCAGTAGCCCTCGCTACTTGCAGCCATCATGAAGCTTTCTTGGAAGCAGCCCGGCAATGCCTGTGAGGGCGGGTGCTCCATGCCAGGTACTCACGTACATGCTCACACCCTGGGGAGGCCCTGTACGCACACTGCCGTCCATGCCTCCTATGTGCACAGTGCTGTTCCACCACAGGACTGTGCACGGTGCGTTCCGTATCGTGTATCTGAATCGTACCCCTGCCCCGTGAACCTTATCACTGTCCCATGTCATACACCGTGTGCACGTTGCACACGGGCCATGTGGAGGCAAAGAAATGCCACCCAGGACATCAGGACCCTGGCGTACACTGGGTTTTGTCCCTGGGCTGTCACCTGGCAGGCGTCCATCAGCAATGCTGTCACCAAACGACTTGCTACTTTCTCTATTTTAGGCTACATGTCTACTTCTCCTAAACCTGCCTTTTGTGGCCCCAGAAAACAAAATTGCCCCACAAGCCTTCACTGGTATGGAAAGAAGACTCTTCATGGAAGGGTCACTGACAGACATCAGCCTTTTGAGTGGCTGGTACATACGGGATTCAGGACGCAGGCCAGTCCACAGTGCAATCCTGTCCACCATCAGCTGTGTCCATGGGTGCCTCTGTACCACTGAGTATTACAGGTGGAATCTTCAGAAGAAAGCACCTGTTGAAGACTAAGGATGTTCACCCCAGTCCTACTAGGAGGTCCTCTCAGGCATGTCTCTCTGATAAAGAAGGTTCCTATGGCCAAACTCTTAATAAGCTTCTGAGGATAAGAAGGTGTGTGGAGTCCCACTGGAGCAGAAGGCAGCAGAGAGAAACAGGCTTCCCTTGGGAAGCCCCAAGGCTGATGTGGTCACAGGAGCCAGGAACTGGCTCAGAAAGCCGGGCCTGCCTCCCACCACAGTAGGGTGGGCCTTGTGTGCAGCTCTCAGACTTGACCGAGACCTGTTGTGAGCCTTGGTAGCAGGATGGTAAATATGCTGGGTCCATTCTAAAGTCGGAGGGCCTCTCAGAGGTGGGTCTCACAGCAGTGACTTATAACCATTCACCACTCCAAACGCTCCTCCTTCCCCTCCACCGACACCCCCGGCTTTCCCGGCTGCCAGGTTGTGTGCAGAGATCTACTGGGATGCCCTCTTCTTCATTCTACCTGGTGGCCTGGCCAAGTTCCCAGCTGAGTCCAATCCTCCGGTGAAGGCTAGTCTACAAAAAACCCTAGGAACAGAAGCCTGGTGCTTCTGTTAGAACTGTTTGGTGGGCTCTATCCCATGCCAAGGTGGGCAAACATGCAGAGTAAACTGTGACCAGTTTAGGCCCCAAGGTCTTCATGTGGAGTCTGTGATGTAGATGGCAGACACATAAACACAGGTCACACCTCATGTGGTATCTACACTCACATCAGGACCCTGCCAACAGTCCTGAGATACAAGGTGGGTAGTACAAGGCTTAAGACCTGTGTGCTGCAAAAATAAGGTTCAGGGTCTGGAGCTACAAGAGGTACAAGGACAGTGCTCCATACCTTATACCAAGAGGGTGAGGTGGCATGGGGCTCTGGCCCCACCTCCACCCAGCAGCAGCGGCTCCAAGGTGCCCTCCTGCCACCACCCACCATTCCACAAGCTAGGTCTAGGCCACCACATCCACTCACTCACTGACTCCAGGAGAGCTCTTCTACGGCCTTTGTGCGACCTCAAGGTGGTGGGTACCTGAAGTTCCTGCACGCCAGGCCCATTTCTGAGAAAGTGTCCGGTTAGCAAAGCCAATGGTCTCACCTGCTCTGGCTCACCAGGGCACTAATTACTCTGCTGTAGGCCAAAGGAAACTACACATGCGTGCAGTGTGTGTGTGTGTGTGCGTGCAGTGTGTGCGTGCAGTGTGTGTGCGTGCAGTGTGTGTGTGTGTGCGTGCAGTGTGTGTGTGTGTCTCTGTGTGTGTGCGTGCAGTGTGTGTGTGTGTGTGCGTGCGTGCAGTGTGTGTGTGTGTGTGTGTGCAGTGTGTGTGTGTGTGTGCGTGCAGTGTGTGTGTGTGTGTGGTGTGTGTGTGTGTGCGTGCAGTGTGTGTGTGTGCGCGTGCAGTGTGTGTGCGTGCAGTGTGTGTGTGTGCGTGCAGTGTGTGTGTGTGTGTGCGTGCAGTGTGTGTGTGCGTGCAGTGTGTGTGTGTGTGCGTGCAGTGTGTGTGTGTGTGTGTGCGCGCGCGCAGTGTGTGTGTGTGTGTGTGTGCGTGCAGTGTGTGTGTGTGTGCGTGCAGTGTGTGTGTGTGTGTGTGTGCAGTGTGTGTGTGTGTGTGTGTGCGTGCAGTGTGTGTGTGTGTGTGCGTGCAGTGTGTGTGTGTGTGTGTGTGCGTGCAGTGTGTGTGTGTGCGCGCGCATGCAGTGTGTGTGTGTGTGTGCGTGCAGTGTGTGTGTGTGTGTGTGCGTGCAGTCTGTGTGTGTGTGTGTGTGTGCGCGCGCGTGCAGTGTGTGTGTGTGTGCGTGCAGTGTGTGTGTGTGTGTGCGCGTGCAGTGTGTGTGTGTGTGCGTGCAGTGTGTGTGTGTGTGTGCAGTGTGTGTGTGTGTGCGTGCAGTGTGTGTGTGTGCGCGTGCAGTGTGTGTGTGTGTGTGTGCGTGCAGTGTGTGTGTGTGCGTGCAGTGTGTGTGTGTGTGTGTGTGTGCAGTGTGTGTGTGTGTGTGCGTGCAGTGTGTGTGTGTGTGCAGTGTGTGTGTGTGTGTGCGTGCAGTGTGTGTGTGTGCGCGTGCAGTGTGTATGTGTGTGTGTGCAGTGTGTGTGTGTGTGCAGTGTGTGTGTGTGTGTGCGTGCAGTGTGTGTGTGTGCGCGTGCAGTGTGTATGTGTGTGTGTGCAGTGTGTGTGTGTGCGTGCAGTGTGTGTGTGTGTGTGTGCAGTGTGTGTGTGTGTGTGTGCAGTGTGTGTGTGTGTGCGTGCAGTGTGTGTGTGTGTGTGTGTGCGTGCAGTGTGTGTGTGTGTGTGTGTGTGCAGTGTGTGTGTGTGTGCAGTGTGTGTGTGTGTGTGCGTGCAGTGTGTGTGTGTGTGTGTGCGTGCAGTGTGTGTGTGTGTGTGCGTGCAGTGTGTGTGTGTGTGTGCGTGCAGTGTGTGTGTGTGTGCAGTGTGTGTGTGTGCGTGCAGTGTGTGTGTGTGCGCGCGCGTGCAGTGTGTGTATGTGTGTGTGCGTGCAGTGTGTGTGTGTGCGTGTGTGCGTGCAGTGTGTGTGTGTGTGCGTGCAGTGTGTGTGTGTGTGTGCGTGCAGTGTGTGTGTGTGTGTGTGTGTGCGCGTGCAGTGTGTGTATGTGTGTGTGCGTGCAGTGTGTGTGTGTGCGTGCAGTGTGTGTGTGTGTGTGTGCGTGCAGTGTGTGTGTGTGTGTGTGCGTGCAGTGTGTGTGTGTGTGCAGTGTGTGTGTGTGTGCGTGCAGTGTGTGTGTGTGCGCGTGCAGTGTGTATGTGTGTGTGTGCGTGCAGTGTGTGTGTGTGCGTGCAGTGTGTGTGTGTGTGCGTGCACTGTGTGTGTGTGTGTGTGCAGTGTGTGTGTGTGTGTGTGCGTGCAGTGTGTGTGTGTGTGTGTGCGCGAGCAGTGTGTGTGTGTGTGTGTGCAGTGTGTGTGTGTGTGTGTGTGCGTGCAGTGTGTGTGTGTGTGTGTGCGTGCAGTGTGTGTGTGTGCGTGCAGTGTGTGTGTGTGTGCGTGCAGTGTGTGTGTGTGTGTGTGCAGTGTGTGTGTGTGCGTGCAGTGTGTGTGTGTGCGCGCGGGTGCAGTGTGTGTGTGTGTGTGCGTGCAGTGTGTGTGTGTGCGTGTGTGTGCGTGCAGTGTGTGTGTGTGCGTGCAGTGTGTGTGTGTGTGCGTGCAGTGTTTGTGTGCGTGCAGTGTGTGTGTGCGTGCAGTGTGTGTGTGTGTGTGTGTGTGTGCGCGCGCGCACGCGTGCGGGTCCTGGAGCTTAAACTCAGGGGACTGGGCGCTGTCCCTGAGCTTTTGTGCTCAAGGCTAGCTCTCTACAACTTGAGCTACAGCTCCATTCTCAGCTAGTTCATTGGAGGTCACAGTTTCACAGACTTTCCTGCCTGGGCTGGCGTTGAACCTCGATCCTCAGATCTCAGCCTCATGATCTCTGGGAGTCGTCAATAACAAGTGTCTTTGTCCTGCTTGAGGGGAGGAGCTGGACATGCAGACCCACTGGTGACCGGGGAACCCAACCAACGCTGCCAGACTGGAGCTCCTAGATCTGGGAGGTCCTCACTGTGAATCAGGTATGCTAAGGACGTGTGCACCAGCCTGCTTGAACATGACCAGTGACTGTCTATGCACAGGCAGTAAGGAACTACCCTGTGTACATTTGAAAGGACAGCCTGGCCCACACACCACATGAACAGGGAGACTGAACTCACGGCTCTCTTCTTTTAGGTGGCAAAGGTTGAGGGTGGTGGAAAGCCAGACCTCAGAAACACCTTCCTTGTCTCCAGAGGCTAGGTATGTCCTCTCGGGGCAGCTCCTCTATGTCTTAACAGGACACATTCCAGAAGGTTCTGGTCCTTTGCAGAAATGTCTAGAGGAGCCCCAGCTGGTTTGCCACTAACCCTTGATCTTGGAGGTTAGCCTTCCCTAGTCAACAGAACTGCCATCTAGGGACTTGTGCCTGATAGGCTGTCTTGGCACATGACCTTATGACCTGGGTTTACCTGGTGTCAGATCCTCATCTGGTGCAGGTGTGCTCTTGTACAGGTCTAAGCCGGGGCACACGTGCACACCGGTGTGCTTCTCCACAGTTCAGTGTCCCCAACGCCCAATTCTCCCTCCTTGCTTGGCACCTGTGGTTCCAGGGAGGGGCATCTCTCTTACAGCCCCACTACTGGTTGTCTCTCCCACATTTGGGGTTCAGTGAATGGACAAAAAGGCTCAATCAATGGGGCAAGGCTGGTACACCCTGGTTTGGGAGGAGTGGGCTTGCAGCCTGGGTTAGGGGCTTGTGACTCCATTCCCCGAGGAAGTCTCGGGTCACCGTCTGCCCCAGGGCCAACAGCCGCCTGGCCAGCCTGCCGCCACAGGGGTTATTTATGACCATCCTCCCTCCTTCCCCAGTGTGCTGTGGCTTCCACCCGCCACAGAGGGCCCAGCACGGGAGGGTCTGGAGCAGCGACTGCCGGGCGCCAAACTGGACTGATAGGCGGGTCTCGTTGGCAGAAGTGCAGCTGTGGCTTAGACGCTGGGCTCCTGCCAACCTGAGAATGCCTGCCTGGATGATTCTAGTGACAAAACATGTCCTTCCTGCCTCTACTTTGGCCTGAGAAGCGCAAAGAAAGGTGGGGCCCCACCTAGGACATAGGTGTATCAAATGCCATGTTCCCAGTAAGGAAGCCGGGTCCTAGACAGAGGCGTTGGGTCCCAGGAGGAGGAAGGGGAGGTTGAGGAGGGAGTCCTCCTGCTTCTAATCCACTTAGGGAGTTTTAAGGAATATACCCTGGTCCTCCAGACAGAGAGCAAGATTGCTAGCCCTTTGTACCTGCTGGACAGTCATGCGCCAGGCATGATGAAAGAATGAGGACTAGAAGGGAAGCCTCTTGGCACTGTAAAGTCCCAGAGCTACAGAGGAAGTTCAGGCAGCCTCAGGCTCCACACACAAGCTAAGAGGAACACAAGAAGCTGCGGTCGGGGTGGGAGGCTCTCCGGCCAAGAAGTAGGGTCAGGGGCATGGCCAGGCAGTATGCACACACTTGGCCTCTAGCCAGTCCTGAGGGCCTTCCACATGTGCTACAACCATCCATTAACATAGTGGCATCTAGCCGAAGTTCCCATTAGGCTTGGAAGCATCTACCCTACAGCAAGACATAGGCCATGCATGAGGGCTTCACTCCTGTTCAGGGATGTACTTGTGTCTAGACTGCAAATTTGGTGATGGTGTGGTCATTCCCACCTGGCCCCCTCAGCCCCAGTAGACCACATTCCAAGACTAGCACAAGTCCAAGGTGCAAAGGAACATAGGTCTCCCAGTCACAGTCCTGGTCTGAGATCAAGTCTACCATAGATCTCTCTCCCCCCTCTTTCTCTTTCACACACACACACACACACACACACACACACACACACACGTCTGGAGCCAGCTGTGTCTTGGCTGCAGGTGATGGGTCCAATGGCCAACTTCATGCTAGCCAGTAATGGGTCACGGGGACAGGAGGCAACTCACTCAAAGAGGTGCGTGTGCAAAATATCCCTGCTATCCATCTCAGCCTCTCAGTGCCGAGTCTGAGGGATGCCCACGGGAATTCCCTGCCGGGCGGGCATCGGTGCACAGGGGCTGCCGCTGGGCTACTATCTATAGACACCAAAGGCAGACAAACAGTCTCACTAGCTATTACCAAACCCCCCTGGTCTCTGTTCCTCTCAGTTTCATGCAGCCACAGGCAAGAGCAAGGGCTGGCCAGGAAACAGTTGCCCAGTTGACCTACTGCCAAAGGCACCAAGGTGGACAAGGGTACGGCAGGTGCCTGTGGCTAGTGTGAGCAGAAATGTGCTGAGTGCACACTGCCCGGGCTAACTGCTCTATTCCCCATCCCAGGCTGATTCAGTACCTCCTTTCTGCCCCACACCATGGCTTGACCTGTACTGGAGGCAGCTATCCTTGTCCAAAATAGCTGTGTGCCATCGAAGAAGGTTGCTTGACTGCTCTGTCTCAGGCTCTCATCTATGAAAAGGGAATGAAAAAGAAACTGGCAACAGGACAATAAAAGCCAGGGAGAGGCTATCCTTGCTTTCTTTGCTTACGCACAGAAGGCAAACTCACAGCACTCAGCCTGGCTGCGGGCACCCCGCCCACGGGGCGGCTTTCGCCCTAGGTGGCTGGGACCATCCAGCTCTGCCCGGTGATGCACGGTGACTCGGGGCTGGCCCGCGGCGCCGTCTCCATCCCACCGGGGCTTTGGTTAGGCACCCCCCCTCACCCCACCCCCCGCCCCGCGAGGCTCCCGTTCTCCTCTCGCCCTTCCCGCCCTTTCCTCTCCGCGGGCCACGTTCCTCCACCGCCCTCGGCCGAGCCCAGTCGGCCTTCACGCACCCCCCGCCGGAGGGAGCACCCGCGCCGCGCCGGAGCTGTTTAAATGGGCCAGGCGGCGGCGGCGGCGGCGGCGGCGGCGGCGGCGGCGGGTCTCCCGGGTCCCCGCCGGGGTGGCGGGCGCGCGCCGGCGGGGCGGACGCGAGTGCGCGGCGGGCGGCGGGGCGCGGCGCGGCGGGGCGGGGCGAGGGCTTGGGACCCCGGGAGGGCGCGGGACTGGCAACTCCCCGACGAGCGCTCGCGGCCGGCTGCGCCCCGCGCCTGCCGGGGGACGGGCCTCGACTGCCCGGGGCGCGCGCTCAGGTGGGCTCGCGACGCCCTAAGGAACCCCAGGACCCTGGGGCGGCGGTGCGGGGCGAGTCGGCGCGGGATCAGAGCGGCTCCGGCACCACCATGCCTTCCGCCGCCGAGACCCCGCGGGCGGGCCGGGCCGCGGGCCGGGGCGGCCCGGCGGGCGGCGCGGGGGCGGCGGCGGCGGCGGCCCGGGCTGCCGAGGCGCAGTAGCGGGCGGGAGCCCGGGCGCGCGGGCGGGGGGCGCGGGGCGCGCGGCCGAGACCCAACTCCAGACCGGACCCGTAAGTTGCGCCGGAGGCGGAGAGCCGACGCAGGGGCCCCCCGCGCGCCATGCCGGCGGTCAAGAAGGAGCTCTCGGGCCGCGAGGACCTGGCTCTGGCCCTCGCCGCCTTCCACCCGAGCCTGGCCGCGCTGCCGCTGCCGCCGCTGCCCGGCTACCTGGCGCCGCTGCCCGGCGCCGCAGCCCTGCCCCCGGCCGCCTCGCTGCCCTCCTCGGCCGCCGGCTACGAGGCCCTGCTGGCCCCGCCGCTGCGCGCCCCGCGCGCCTGCCTCGGCCTGCGCGCCGCCGCGCCGCACCTCCACGCCGCGCGGGGCCCGCCGGCGCTCGAGCGCTTCTCCGCCGCCGCCCCGGACTTCCAGCCGCTGCTGGACAACGGCGAGCCGTGCATCGAGGTGGAGTGCGGCGCCAACCGCGCGCTGCTGTACGTGCGCAAACTCTGCCAGGGCAGCAAGGGCCCGTCCATCCGCCACCGCGGCGAGTGGCTCACGCCCAACGAGTTCCAGTTCGTCAGCGGCCGCGAGACGGCCAAGGACTGGAAGCGCAGCATCCGCCACAAAGGTGCGGCCGCGTGGGGACCCGGGCCGCCGCCGTCCCTCGCCGGGTCCCCCGCGCGGCCGCCCCGGAGCCCAGAGGGGGCGCTGCCGCCCGGGCCGCGGCGGGACCCTGGCGCTCCAGCCGGCGGCCGCTCCCCCGGGGAGCGCTTCGCGCAGCCGAAGGCAGGGGGAGTGCGCGGGCGCGCGGGGCGGGCGGGCGGGAGGGCCGCCTCTGCCCTCGGCCTCCGGGGCCCGGCCCCGCGGAGTGCGCGGGCGCACGTGCGGCCGGGCGCGCGGGGCGGGCGGGCGGGAGGGCCGCCTCCACCCTCGGCCTCCGGGGCCCGGCCCCGCGGAGTGCGCGGGCGCACGTGCGGCCGGGCGCGGGTGCGCGCCGCCAGTTTGGACCCTGTCTCCACGGGGCGACGCGGGGGCCGGACTGAGCCGAGTGGCCGGGTAGGCGCCAAGTAGCGTCAAGGGTGGGGACCCGGTGACATCAGGTCTGGGGGTCGAGCCCCCCTGTGCCGGGGCGCAGACGCCGTCCGGGGTCCCTCGGCCGCTCACCTGGCGGGGGCCCAGCTTGGCCCGCCTCCTCCGCGCCACGGGCCCCCGCGGGACCCCCGTGCGAGGGCAGAGCGCGGGAGGGGCCGCGGCGGGAGAGGCCGCCCTTCGGCGGGGGAGGGCGCTGGCTCCAGACGCGAGCTTCCGAGCCAGGCGGATCCCCGCCGCGTCCGCGCGGGCGGGCGGCGCGCTCGGAAGCGCGGGGTAAAGGGGGGGTGCGTCGTGGATGTCACGCACCTGCCGGCGCTGCGGGGACTCCGCCGCGGAAGCCGCTGCGCACGCCAGCGCGGCCTGACCGCGCTGCTCACTCACCGGCTCTGCGTGCTCTTCTGGCAGGGAAAAGTCTGAAGACGCTTATGTCCAAGGGGATCCTGCAGGTGCACCCCCCGATCTGCGACTGTCCAGGCTGTCGAATATCTTCGCCAGTGGTGAGATAGGAGATAAACTGGGGCTAGTGGGCTGCACCTACCTTGTGGGGCTGTGTGCCGGTGTTCTCTCTTGGGGAGCTCTAGCTACCAACCCTGCAGGGAGGCTGGAGGCACCCTCCCGAAGCCAGTGTGGCCAGTGCTTGTGCTTGTGCTGGGAAGGGGAAGCAGGTCCAGGTGCCAGGGCCTCTCTCGGGTTGGGTTCAGGGTGGGGCCCGACTATTCTATTCTGTACCACCGGCAAGAGCTCTGGCACACTCACACACAAACATTATATTGATATCTGCTTCTTCTCAAGTCCTAGAAACAGTGCAGGAGTCTTTATCTGAATAATATCACCTAATTTGGGCTTAGCGATTCCCTTGGCTCAGGTTTGCAGATCACCAAGTCATTTGCCTATCTGCTGATTCTGGTGTTGGGCACATCCTGGGATGTGACAATGCTGTCTGGCCTGATTGCGTTCTGGGATAATTCCATGCTTGAATATGAGTGACTTGTGTTTCTGAGGCAGTGAAGGCCGGAGTCCTGCCTGGTGACAAAGGTCTGAGTGTCTAAGTGTCCTGTTAACACCGAGCTAGGTCAGAGTCAGGGTCTTGGTAAGGTGTATGTCAAGATAGTGGGCAGCTGGCTGGAGGCCCCCACCCAAGATGGACAAACTACCGGTATCTGAGAGAGCAGGAATGACTGAGGAGTAGTATGCATGCCCCCAAGGCAGGGAGTCAGGACTGAGCTAAACGGTAGTGCCTTTGGAGAGGCACCAAGATCCCAGCCTGTTGGAGGGAGAGGGAGCCAGCATGTGCCCGCTGTGGTAAAGCTGAGTTGCTGTTCCTGGCTCCACCCAGCTTCTCTTCTGCAGGAAGGGGCAGGAGCTCAGGTGCTCAAGTGGACCTGGGAGGACACAGATGGTCACCTTGGGCTTGTTTTCTTTGGCTGGTGGTATTGTCCTGGGTTCCTTGTGGGCCAGAGCGGGCTGGGGTGCCACAGGCTGAGCTCGCTGGGGCCTGGCTGCTCCTCAAGGCCCGCCATTGAACACCCAATATCAGCATTCCTCCCACCCCCAGTGGAGAATCTGCAGTTCAGACAGGGGGAGCCCCCACCCCTGCCCTGCCTGACCAGGGGTCTCCACACATCAGACAAGTCAGACTTGGGTCTGCCTCTCCGGAACCTTGTCCCTCCTTGGGGACCAGTCTCCACACTTTCCTACCTCCATGGCCAGACCATAGGTGTGTGTGTCTATGTCACGGGCACTCTAGAAGAATGTGGGTGTGCATGTAGCTCAGGGGTTCTGTCTCACCAATTCCGGCAGAGGACAATGGAGTGTTTCCTGGGCGGGCAGCCAGGCTTCAGCATATTTCTGAGGGCAGGTAAGGTGGAGACCTTTGCTGCCAGTGCACAGAATGATACACTGCTTTGCATCTGGAGGTAATGGCTACTCTGTGTCTAAAGAGATACCTTGGTCCATATGCTGCACATACTATCCTGCCCTAGGAGACTTAGGGGTTGGGACCCACCCTGCTCTCTTGTCCCCCAAGTTCATGGGTGAGGCGAGGCCCTGTCCTTCTGGCAATGCAAGATGGAGAATATATAAGGAGACCTGGAGACCAGACAAATGAAAGGAAATTAGATACTCTCAAGCCAGCAGCCGCATTCAAATAAGAAAAAGCCTTCTGCCCACCAGAATATAATCAATGACTTTCCTTCTTTCTCTTAGGGGGAAAAGGGACCCAAACACCCAGGAAGACCCAAGAAAGGATCGGGGACAGGGCACATATTCACGATGCTCTGCAGTGCTAAGCATGTGGTCCATGGTGTATGTGTGTACACACCCATGTAGAGTCCCCAGCTTGAGGGCCCCACAGCTCAACACACACTGATAGTGGTGGGTGCAGAGCGGCAGGGGAAAGAGCCTTGTGAAAAACCCTGTCCAGTGTGACCTAGGAACACTAGACCTGCATTTTCCAGGGACCAGAGGCTCATGCTGCCACCAGTTTCAACTAACCCCAGCCTTAGACTCCCCTTGAACTGGGCTCTGCGTGGCACAAACAAAATAGAAAAAAAGGGCTGAGGTCATAACTTGGTGGCACAGCACTTACCTAACATGCTTGGGACCCCGGGTTTACTCCCCAACACTGGCTGAGGGGAAAAGGACTTTATTCATTGATGTATCAGTTTTGTGCTATTCTGATGACTGATAGAATGTGTCAAGATTGCAGGTACAACACAGTTCTTTTTTTTGTGTATGTGTGGGGAGGGCTGGGGCTGGGGGGAGGTGGTCCTGGGGCTTGAACTCATGGACTTAGGCGCTATCCCTGAGCTTTTCTGTTCAAAGCTAGCAGTCTACCACTTGAACCACAGATCCATTTCCAACTTTGTTTGGTGCCTAATTGGAGATGAGAGTCTCACAGACTTCCCCACCCAGGTGGCTTCAAACCATAATCCTCAGATCTCAGCCTCTTGAGTAGCTAGGATAATAGGTGTGAGCCCCCAGTGCCCAGGACAACCCAGGATCTTGAAAGCTGGCATGCATTCACCAGGACCAGCCTGCCTCCAGCTGTATACACAGACCCCCAGCAGAGTCAGGACCAAGAAGGGAGTTTGGGATGGGGGAGATCCTTGGAGCCAAGAAGGTGGAATCTGCCACTTGTTGAAGCTGAGCTTGCAGGGTAGAGCTGGGCAGAGCCCCCACCACACTTTCTCATAGGCTAGTCTGCAGCAATGTGACCCCTGAACCTTGGCCCAGACTAGGAAGCTGAGGGCCTGGCCCACCCCAACCCTCCTCTTTCTAAATGCTCAGAATCGGGGACGGCTGGCAGACAAGAGGACAGGTGCCTTACCTGTAGCAAGTGCCCTGAAGAAGGAGCAGACCCTCAGCTTTTCGACCAGTGATGGTGACAGCGATGGAAGTAGTCCAACCAGCGGGCGGCAGCTAGGCTTGAAGCAGGAGGATGACTCACACATTCATATCATGAAGAGAAGGTACTTGAGCTTTGGTGGCCAGGCCAAAAGGTCAAGTGGGGCACCAGCGCCAGGGGCCTTCTGGAGATGCTGCTGTGGGTCCGAAGGGTGCAGACAGGAGCATCTGGTCCTGGTGTCATCATCCCATGCGGATGTTTCATGTGCAGGAATATGACAGGGGCCCATTAGCCTGCAGCCACCTGGGCTTCTGCTCCAAGTCTCCTATGGTGGCTGCTGCTTTAGGGTTTGGGTCCTAAAGTAGCTCTTGCAACTAGGAATTTGGTTTCAGTTGAACACTGTATGGAGGAAGCCTCCCAACTCCTGGTGCAGCATTAACTCTGAGTGTACCAAAGGAAACGGGCCAGAGCTATGTTTGGTAAAGCCAGGGCCTACCTCTGGCCTGGAAGGCGGGAGGCAAGGTAGGCTGACCTGGCCACCAAGGACTTCCCCACAGTAGCCCATCACTCTCCGCAGTTATGCACATTGTGCTGTCTGGGCACAGTAATGGAGACGTCCTAACCCTCTGCTTCTTTCCCCACAGAGTCCACACACACTGGGATGTGAATATCTCCTTCCGAGAGACATCCTGCAGGTAGGAGTCCAAGTAAGCTGGGCTTTGCCCACATGCACTGGTAATAAGGAGCCTGTTGCTTTGCTTCCCTTGGACCTACTTCTAGATCCTCAGGTCAGCTGTCTGTTCTCTTTCCTGTGACCACGGCCTCCTATCTTGTCTACTGTCCCTGCCAAAATGAGCTGATGTGGGCCAAGTATCTGCCAGGTTTGCTGTGTGTGCTTCTTGCCCAGCCTGGGAAGCAGGTGATAGGTGTCCATCTTAGACACTGTACTTGATTCAGGCTTCAGCACCAACACAGGTAGGGGTTCTGAGCAGGCCAACTTTGAAGGCAGAGTACAACACATACACAGAGGAGGCGGGGAGAGGGAGAGGAAGAGGGGACTGTTTATTTATTCCCATCTGGGCAAAGATGAAGCTACTATATAGGAGTTCACTCAACAAAGGAGGAAGGTTTCTGAAAGAGGAGTAAGAGAAGAGAATGTAAGAAAGATGGAGGTGATTCTGCAGGTCTGGTCCACTGAAAGGCCTTGGATTCTAAGCCGTTTGACCTTGCTCTCCAGGCAGCAGAGCCACAGAAAATTCTTGAGCAAGGAATTGAGCAGGTATGTGTTTGGAGGTCTACCTGCCTCACAGGTTGTGAATTTTCTGAGAAACAAAATGGATTCTGGCTGCAAGAAGCAGGGGGGTAAAACCACCCTGTACTTAAAACCAGTACTGTAGCCAGTATATAGCAAGAACATGAAAAATGAAGATGCATGACAAGGAGTCTGGAGTGTTAGAGTGCTGGGGGACTTAGGTTCCTGCTACTGGGGGTAGGGGTGGTCAGTCTGTTAGCAGAGCCCAGCTGTGGTTTCTGGTCAGTAGGGTGGATGGGAATGCTGCAGGAAGGGTCCAGTGGGGTGGGACATGGCCTTAGGGGAGGACTAGCCTCCGGTGACTACCACTGTGAATTTATCTTTAGCTTTCCATGTTATTATTGATGTCTTTGAGAATGCCTGGATCCTGCAGTTGAATTACAATAAAAAACATCTTCAAACTTATTTCTACCTCATTTTGGAGTTGCCAGCTCAACTGATCATTTTTATGAACCATCATGAACCTTGATGACATTTTATGAGCCTTTTACTTCAGATGCTACAGGACAAATTGTCAGTGAGCCCCGTAGATAACCCAATGGCTGTGCCTCCCTAAACAACTAGCTCTATCCCCTCCTCACATCCACCTGGTCTTGGAGGAGAGGCCCTGTACCCTATAAGCATCTGTCATACTGCTGACCACTGTAGCCTGACACCCCTAAGAGAGGCCAGGCCTGTCCAGAGGCCCTGAAGGCCAGAGTGATGCTTTAGATGTGGAGATTACAGCTTGGGAGGTGTGTATAGCATGCTAGGGAGGAATGGCAGGTGCCTACACACCTGCTACCCAGGTTCAGTATCTGCCCAGACAGGAAGGAACGCAGGCATCCAAAGCCAGGTGCCTCCTGAGTCCCCCACTAGGCTATCTGACCCATCCTGTAGTTGGTCCACCTGTCCTGTCTGCAGACTCCTGTTTGTGTACTCATCTCTGTCAATTTGTGACTTTCTACTGTTATGTTTGGCTGTCTCAATCCATTCATCTTGTCCATCTCTGAATCTCTTCCTAGGCCTACAGTAGACTTTCTGCCAGAGACCCTAGATTCTCTTGCTTCCTTCCAAATCTCCTCCTCCTTTAGCAGAATGGTCTCTATAAACACCCAGAAGCTTCTCTGGCTGTCAGTGAGTAGGAGCCATGGTCTCTAGCCCTAACCCCTTCTCTTGGCATCCTCGTCAGCTGGCTGGCTCTGTCCTGACACCCCCATACCCACACGTTGTAGCCTTCTGAGACCCTCAAAGACCCTCATGCACCTTTCACCCCTGGCATACAATAATGTATGGTGGATGGTTTATGGCTTCCAGAACCCCCACTCTGATGTCAAGGACAGAGTTCATGGGCTTTCCGTCGTCTGGTAGAGTGTGTCTTCATGAATCTTAGCAGGTCATCAGGTGACTAGAGTAGGCTTTTAGGCTGGGTCACTTGGTTAGTGCCTGAGAGAGAGGAAAACCCCCAGACACTGGATAGAGACCAGTGCAAGTTCTGTTCCCCCTGGTATGACCTCTTTCTCACAGAATCATGGCTCCCTAGTGCCTCGTGCCCCTGAGGGTCTGGAGGAGCGATGACAGGTTTGGGTAGAAAGGCCTCACCTTCCTCCTATAGGCTGGAACAGGTTCACAGAGAACAAACTTTTCCACGGATGCTGACTCACCTGGTGTCATGGGGCATTAGAAAGAGCTTTTGGTGGGGAGCAACGGTAGCTGTTGCAGCCTTCGGACTGGCCAGCCCACAGCCCCATGCTGAGGACAGCAGTTCTCCTTGACACCCCCGCATCTATGAGGATGGAGGGGATAAGCATCTGTGCCTATTAATCCCATGAAGTACTTACTCCCCCACCTGCCCGCAGACCTACACAGCGTGGGGAGAAAGCCACATCTGAGTCTCCGGTCTTGGGGCTAAGGCCTCTGCACTATCTGCTGTTGCTGCAACTGATCTGCTTAGGGGCCAGCCCTGGATTAGCCCAGCTCCAGGCAGCCTGGCTAGGGGCTAGGGGCTATTTAATGAGATTCAGGGGTCTGTTCCTGGGTCACTGAGTAGAGGTGATGTGCTGCTGAAGAGGCTGCTCCAAGACAGGTGGGCTAGGAAGGGTTAGGGTGGGGCTGGAGGCTGGGGACAGCTGCGTCTTCCCTGACCTGGCTTTGCCTTCTTGTTGCTCTCTTCTCTGCTGACACGGGTGCTCAAAGAACCCAGGGGTAGGGCACCCACCTCCTCGCTCCCTCTCCATATCTGGGTGAGGTATGTAGCTAATTCAACAGAAAGGACAGAAAGTGAAGGAACAACATTAAATACATTTTATTCCAAGCCTAAGGGGCCTAACAGTCCCAGGACAGCAGGGTCCTGGGCATGGCAGCACAGGACCAGTCAACTGTTCTTGCTTTCATGTGTGAGCAGTGTGTGTGTGTGTGTGTGTGTGTGTGTGTGTGTGTGTGTGACCATTATGTTAGTGCTGCATGTGTGAGCATGTGTCTTTTTGGTTGCAGAACTTTGGTCTGAACTCGCTTTCTTATTTAAAAGAAAATAGGGTCTGGGAGGTGGTTGCAACTTTTAGCCAAACAGGTTTTGCTACATTCTTACCTCAGGATCTGACAACATGTATCTGACAACTTGTGCTCTCTGTGCTTGTCCTGCAGCAGACAGGACACCTGGCCACCAGGGAGACCGAGAGTAGGGCAGAGGGCATGCTGGGAGGGATCACCCTGGTTCTGCTGGCAGCTGGGAGCTTCACTTTGGTCTGCTGGTTGCATGTGCACATATGTAGCTTCAGACGACTCATGTACAAGTGTGCTCAGGTAGCATGACACGTGTGCACGCTGCTCTCAGGCTGTACACCTTATGCTCACGCAGGTCGGGCAGTTGCTGGGCCAAGTTCATGGCACATGTTGGTGCTCACGGTCTGGCCTGTTTTGCTCTGCTACAGTCAGGACAGCAATCTTCCCACCCTCATATCCAGTGTACATCGAAGCCGTCACCTCGTTATGCCTGAGCATCCCAGCCGCTGTGACTTCCAGAGAGGCAGTGTGGAGATTGGCCTGGGACCCACAGGTGAGGAGCTGGGATTCCCTAGGGTGAGGATGAGGCTGTAGAGCCACAGCGCTCAGCCCTCCCTCCTTGAGTCTGCTCAGCAAGTCTGGCTTCCTTGGCAGGCAGCCAGGAAGGCAGCAAAGGAGGTGGGAGGTGGGAGGCCAGCTGTCCCCCCTGGGCTCCATGTGATAGTAATTGTGTTAATCCCAGCCAGTCCAACAGACTCAGACAGTTGAAGAGGAGGGAGCTTCCCTGTGGCTGTTGGAGAGGGCTTTGGAATAGTTAAGGCCTACAAGCCTCTCCTCACAGGGACAGAGAGCTCAGAAATGCCCAACCCAGAGTGCCTCGGAGAGGCAGGAACATGTTCTCCTCCCTCTCCCTCTCCCTTTTCCTCTCCCTCTCCCTCTCTCTCTCTCTCTGTCACACACACACACACACACACACATACAGCATGCCCAGTCCTGGTCTTGTCTCCTTGGGGTCTTGAACCTGTTTGCAGGGGAGGCAACTGATCCGGGGGCTTCCAAGACCACCAAGAAAGCTAGCTCCTACAAGCTCACAGGCGCTAGGAGCAGAGCAGTCCAGGACCATAGCCTCCCCCGAGTGGGCAGTGGAGCTGCAGTACATATACACAGCTGAGTCTCAGAGGCCTTAGAGGATTTCTGTTGTGAGATTTCATTCTATGGCTGCCGTGCTCAGGAGGGCGGGGTGAGCAGGGCTCCTTGCCCTGAGCAATCCCTATCATAGCCCCATAAACCTGAAAGGCGAGGATAAAGGAGGCACTAAGCAGGCAGCTGATAAAATCGAATAGTCCATTGATCACCGAGTACGGAAGTCCTACCATGATTGAGATGTTCTGAGCCCGCAGGCCCTCCCCCACTTCTTCCCTGGAGATCTCCAGGACACAAGCACTCCTGAGTGTGCAGGCATATGCTTGTGCATCCTGAGGCTTATGGCTACCCCATACATGCAGCTCCCCACCAGGTGCTCCTTCAGCTGGCCAGGCCTTTGTCCCTCTTTACAACATGTGCAGGGTTCACACATCAGTACACAACTGCATGTGTTCACACACACACACACATGAAGACCTCAGGGTCTTACCCCTGTGAGGCCTTCTGGGGGGTGCTAGACACTTTGGGCCAGAAAACATTTCACCACTGGGCAAGGAGGGTCTAAAGAGATTCAGAAACAAGGAGCTCAGAGTCTTTGTTGTGATTTGTGCATCTGGCCTTGGGCACACTTGACGATTTCTTGTGGCTGGCTCCTTGGTGGTATCCCTGAGTGCATGTGGCTTCAGCAAGGGGGTCATGGGGCTGGGTCTCCTATGCGGTGCCCTCACGCTAGATCACCTTTCCCAGACTGACTCCAGCTTCCCAGGAGTGGAGATGAGGCACAGAAGAGGGACATGTATTCCCACTGTTGAAATGGGGAGTCTGCTATGCTCAGAGACCTCTCACCTAAAGGGCGTGTTGTGGGAAGGGTTCCCAGCTCAGGTGCCACCTCTCGTACCTGCTGGGCTCTGACATGCTGCCTCTTACCCAAGCGGCCCCTGAAGACAATGACTGCTATCCATCTTCTGGGTATATCCACTCTAATCCATCCAAGCAGTGGGGACTGACCCTCTTTTTTAGGACAGAGCCAGGGCTGGCTGTTCAGCCTGGTAGCAGCAAGGTGGCTTGGATCAATAAGTTATTAGCACCATTCTGTCAGTTGTAATGTGGAGATTGATCGGAGCTCTCGCCACACACTTCCCCCAGCCTGATAAAAATGACAGATTAAAGGAGTAAGAAAAGGAATTAGGCTCTGGAGCCAGCTTTGGGGACCATAGTTTTGGAAGCCCCATTTGCCAAAGTGTCATGGAGGGTTTGGGTCATTCAAGGGGCAGCCTCTTACTGCCCTCTACCAATGAAGATGAAGCTGTGAAAATAAGCAGTAGAAACAGCAACATTCAGCAGAGACGCCAGCCTTAGAGTCGGTCAGGAGCTCAGGAGAGATGGAGTGGCAGAGTTTGGTCCTGAGCAAGAGATAGGTGTTATGGGTAGTTTGGGGTGTGAAACTGTGACCTGTGGGCCCTAGAGAGGACACGTGGGAGATGGGCCCGCTCTGGTGACCGCATGTAAGGCTGTGCATAGCAGATGACCTGCTCAGGGTTAGGGTTAGCTTGGCTGGGCAGGTGTAGCAGAGTAGGGGGACTCTGAGGGAGACCTGGGCCTCTGGTGCCAGGGTTGGGAGGACTCAAAGGGGCGGGGGGGGGGGGAGGGTGATATATGAGATGTGCCCTCACCATGCGCTCTCTCACATCTGCCCTGCTATATCCTTGGCCAGCTGGACAGACCAGCAAAAGGCCTGGGCCCTAGGTTGGGCAAGGCCATAACTACTTACTAGAAGCAGGGCACTATTGAGTGGTGCTGTCCGAGGTCCCAGGCTGAGCTAAGGCAGGAGAGGTTGCTCTCCATCAGCCTTCAGCTTCTGGTAACACTCACTTCATTCTCTACAGGTGACCTGTTGGGCAAGAGGCTGGGTTGCTCACCCTTTATCACCAGCGACTGTTCTTCAGAGAAGAAGGCCCGAAGTGAGTCCCCCCAAGGTGGGAGCCTGACCCCACGGCGGGAGGGGTGGGCAGGGACCTGGAAGGGGAGAGACACCTTAGTCCCAGACAGCTCCCTGGAACATGGATAGGGGTTCTAAAAGAGAAGCCCCTGCCCCTCCTCTCCGCAGTTCTGAAGGAGAATCTCCTCACAGCCCTACCCACTGTGCTCCCCCAACACAGAGACTCTGCTGCTCCCGGACCTGGGGCCCAGCATGGCCCCTGAGGACCACTACCGCCGGCTTGTGTCAGCCCTGAGTGAGGCTAGTCCCTTTGAGGACCCTCAGCGCCTCTACCACTTGGGTCTCCCCAGTCATGGTATGTGCCCCTCAGTCCCCTCTCCACCTACGCACTGGGATACCCCAGAAGAGGCCCTGGTAGTTTGAGGGCTGAAACCAGGACCACACTGGATTTTATCCATAGGCTCCCAGCCCCTGTGGGTGGGGGAGAAGGTTCTTTCAGGACCCCTGCCCTCATCCACAAGGGCTACACCCATTCCATCCACCAGGTAAAGGTGGGAGGTTGCAGTTTTAATAGGCCTCCATGCCTAGTCCTCCTCACCCCCACAGCAGTGTAGGACCCAAGTCCCTGGACACTGACTTGGTCAGACTCTCACAGCTAGGGGATCTGGGGGTGAGGATCAGGGATAAGGCAGCTCAGAAGGGCAGGGCTAAATGGTAGCTGGAATGTGGCCATCTTGGAAGCTGCTTCCCTTTGCTGGGCCCTCTCCTCTCCAACTTGTGCTCCATTCGGTCCACTTGGTCATCACTGCCCCCAGGCACAGCTGACACCCTGTCCAGAGACACTCTGGCCTCGGGCCCACCAGCTCTGCTAGGGGAGCTTGGGTTTGCTGGCTGGCTGGAGGGCACCAGGAACAGAGCAGGATTTCCTTCTCCTTGCACAAGGCAAGTCCCTAAGGGTACCTCAGGCACCAAGAGCCTGAATAATTCACCAAATGTTAATAATTTAAAGATCTTCCTTTTTAATTGCTTTCCCTGCCCTGCCTGGGGCGGGCTCTGCTGGCCTGTGCAGGGGGAGGGCCAAGAAAGCAAAGGGAGCAAGCTGTCAATCACCGCTGCTCAGAGCCACACCGAGTGGGCAGATGGGGCCACATGCCCTGGTGGGATCAACATGGCCGGGGCTGAGCTGGCTGGGCTCTTCTGGCTGGCTCCTGGAGGCGGGCAGGCCCACCTCTGCCTCTCTGGTAATTAATTTATAAACAGGCTAAGTTAGGGGTTGTGGAGATTCGAAGGCCTGCTCTGGGGGAGTTAGGGGTCGAGCACCGTTTGCATGCTGGGTGTGCATGCTGGACAGAGACGGTGTGCCACCCACCACCAGGGGTGGCGCCGGAGCAGCCGTGCCTGATGGGGCTAATACGTGCTCAGCTGCACTTGCGTGACAGGATATCAAATCTTCCTGTCACTTGGGCAGCCCCAGGTTTGAGACTCACTCCCCACTCCTGGACTCATTCCAGGGACATCCGGGACCTGGCCTGTGCCCTCATTCTTGGACTTTGCACAAATCTTTCCTACTCAGACAAACTCAGCCTTAGCAAACTCCAGTTGGCTTCTGGCCTAGGGGCCTTCCCTCCTCCTCCTCCTTCTCCAGCTTACCTAGGTCCATCTTCCCTACCCTAGGGCTGCTTTCTCCAACCCCAGAGACAGCATGGCTGGGGCACCCGGGAGAGGCCCCCAGCCCCGCTGACCAGCATGGGGGAGGCCCCTGACTCGCTGCTGTTGCCTTCCTGCCCCAGATCTCCTGAGGGTCCGGCAGGAGGTGGCAGCCGCAGCTTTGAGGAACCCCAGCACCCTGGAAGTCCACCTGCCCCCCTCCCTGGGCCAGCGCCGGAAGCAGGTCCTGTCTCAGCCCCGGGAGGGCGCGCCTGCCTCGGCTGCCCCGTCCTTCTCGGAGAGGTGGGCTCCAGTCTGCGAGTCCAGGCGCAGGCCCCGCCCGCCCGGCCGCGGGGTCCTGCGGCGGGCTCGAGGCATGCGGGACCACGCGGGCCGTGCCCCCCACGGGTCACACGAGCGCGGAGCCCCCCCCCCCCGTGCTGACCCCGGGGGCGGCCGCGGGGAGAGCGCTGGGCCGGCGCCCGCCTCGGTCCGGCTAATTGCGCCCGGCCGCCCGCCGCCCGCGGGGCTCGGGGAGGCGCTCGGGAGGGAGGGAGGAGGGGGGGGCGCCCGGCCGCGGTAATTACCGCTGCAGCCGCGCCAGCCGGGTCAGCGCCACCGCCAAGATTAATTGGCGCCGGCGGCTGGGGCGGGCGGCGGGGCGCGCATCGACCGCCCGCGGAGCCGGCAATTAGCGGCGGAGGGGAGGGGGGGGGCCGCGGGGAGGGGAGGGCCGCGGGGAGGGGAGGGAAGGGGGGGCCCGCGGGGAGGGGAGGGCCGCGGGGAGGGGAGGGAAGGGGGGCCCGCGGGGAGGGGAGGGAAGGGGGGCCCGCGGGGAGGCCCGGCCCCGCGCTCACCGCCCCGCGCCCCGCAGGGAGCTGCCGCAGCCGCCCCCCTTGCTGTCACCCCAGAATGCGCCCATGGCCCTGGGCCCCCACCTGAGGCCCCCCTTCCTGGGGGTGTCCTCGGCGCTGTGTCAGGCCCCAGGTGAGGAGCGGGCGGCGGGGCGGGCGGAGCCGGTCCGAGGCCGCGGTCCGGGGCCAGGCCTCCAGCCACCGCCCGCCTGCTCCCTTCCCCAGGCTACGGCTTCCTGCCCCCGGCCCAAGCGGAGATGCTCGCCCGGCAGCAGGAGCTCCTCCGGAAGCAGAGCCTGGCTCGGTAGGTGCCCGGGAGGCCGGCGGGCGGAGGCCCGCGCGCCCCCGCCGACCGCCCGCGCCGTCCGCCCCCCGCAGACTCGAGCTGTCGGCGGAGCTGCTCCGGCAGAAGGACCTGGAGGCCGCGCCCCGCCCGCCGCCGCCCCTGCCCGACGGCGCCGAGGAGCTGCACCGGCCCCGGGCCCTGCTGGTGCTGAAGGCCGGCGCGGCGCCGCCGCTGGCCCTGCCCCCCCAGGGCCCCCCGGGCCCCGGCCCGCCCACCCCGCCCCGGGCCCCGGCCCGCCGCGCGTCCCAGAAGGCGGCCCCGCACTCGGCCTCGGCTGGGCCCAGGGCCGCCCTGGACACCACAGGGGAAGACGACTGGGCTCAAGACGGCTCTGAGGAGGAGCGCTCCAAGGACTCGGACGGAGAGGACCCGGAGACGGCGATGGCGGCGGCGGCAGGCGGGCCCGCCCCTGGCCAAGGCCCAGGGGGGAGCACCAGCGCGGAGGGGAGGGGGCTTCTCCCCGCGCCCACCCTGCCTCTGGGCTTCCCCTACTACACAGGTGCGCGGCCCCTCTGTGTCCAGCAGACAGCAGGTCGGCGTCCCGGTGGGGCACAGGGTGAGCCACTCTCCGCTCTGACACACCCAGGTGCTGCGGGAGGGCTCTTCACGGAGGGGGAGGCCGCAGCCCCTGAGGACCTCAGCAAGTGGAGTGTGGAGGACGTGTGCAGCTTCGTGGGGGGCCTACCTGGCTGTGGAGAATACGCTCGGGTGAGAGAGAGATGCGGGTGGGCGGGGCGGAGCAGGGGGGGGCTCTTCAGTCCCCAAATCCAACAAAACGGGACTTTCCGTCCTTTGGACATTTTCCCTTTCGACTTGCACAAACCAAGCCCTGGGGGCCTGGCTGTGGTGGAGCCGTAGGCAGAGCTGATCTGCCCTGACTCCAGGTATTCAGAGAACAAGGGATTGATGGAGAGACCTTGCCTCTGCTGACAGAAGAGCACCTACTGACCACCATGGGGCTGAAGCTGGGACCTGCCCTCAAAATCCGGGCCCAAGTGAGTAAGACTTTTGATAGTGAGGGCAAGACACAAACACTGTTCATACTACAGACAGAACAGTCCCACCAGGACCTCTTCCCTGGCAGACACCCATTCACACTCATCTCTTTGTAGGTGGCCAAACGCCTGGGCAGAATCTTCTACATGGCTAGTTTTCCTGTAGCCCTGCCACTCCAGCCAAGCCTGCGGGGCCCTGAGCAGCTCAGCCCAGGACAGCAGCCCCTGTCTCCAGCAACAACTACTTCTCCCTATGGGGGGACCCACCCTCATGCAGGCCGGGCCTCCCCTAAACAGGAGAATGGTACTGCAGCGGTGGCTCTGCTCCCAGGGGCCTCAGACCCCTCCCAGCCTCTGTGCTAAACTGGCAGGTGTCCCCACCTCTGCACACGCCTAACACCCACAATTCCCAGGGCTTTTTTTCCATTTTGGCTTTGGACAAAGGGTGGGGGAGGGGTGAGAAACACAAGATTTTTTTTTTAAAGGAAAACATGTGACTTGAAAAGAAACAAATTTAAATGTGGAAAGGATTGCAGAGGTCTGCAGACAAACCAAAGACAAAGGAGGTAGAAGCTACTGGAGCCTCCCTCTTCCCTCACAACTGGGACTGCTCTGTGCCCTGGCATCAGATGGCAGCCAACCTCCGGCACCGCAGCAGCAGACTCTCGGGCTGGTTCACTTTCTCAGGTCCGCACAGCTCTTGGTACATTCGCCGGTTGTGTTATAACAATAAAGCCCCATCCACTGTCTACTAGCCTCCTGCTGCATACATGATGGCTTCTGGGACACGACAGGAGACATTCAGTCCTCCTCAGAAAGCTGCAGATCCTCCAGCTCATCCTGTGGCCCCTGAGCCAGCTGCCACAACTCCCTGGGGTCCAGCCCTGCCTCTGCATCTGGGCCTTCATCTGCAGGGAGAGACCAGGCCACATAAATTCTGCTGTATCAGAAAGCCAGTCTTAGAGGTTACTTAACCATCACTAATTAATCACAGCACTAATTAATTTACCAGTGCCCGCATAGCTGGCTGCTAGAACCCATGGGGACAGAGCAGCTGGCATGGCAGCGAGGGATGTGAGCCTGGCTCAGAGCCGCCCTCCCGTGACCTCACTGCCAGATGGGACTCCCAGGCCAGGTTCCTCATGGCGGAAACCACTCACTTTCTGAGTCACAGTCTTCCTTGTCCTCCTCCTCTTCCTGGTTCTCATCCTCTTCCACCCCTTTTGGAACTCTCAGGAACCCAGGCATCCCTGGGGATCAAGAGCCAAGTGCATGATTACCACCAGGGACCAGCAGCAAAGCAGCAGCTACACAGGAGAGTGGGTCAGGCCTACAGCCGAAGTCTAGGGAACACTTGCTTTTCCCTCAGTCTGAAAGGAGGCCCCACCTCAAACTGGAGGCAGGAGAACATGAGGGGGCCTACCCACCAGCTAGACACGTCCCCGGTGCAAGAAAGCACCTCCCCGCCCCCAAGCACACAGACATGTTCACCAGAAAGAGCACTGCCAAGGTGGCACAGCCCTCACCTCTCCCTGAGAAGTCTGGACTCTCCTCCTCAGCACTGTCCAGCTCAAAGAGGTCTTTAAATTCCTTCCTGTCCTCATCCTTCCGGTCTTCCACCTTCCGCCGTTTGATCTCTGGGAAGTTCAGGTCTTCCAACTATAGGGACCAGAACCAGAGTGGAGTGAACAGAGCCAAGAGCCCAGCATCATCTCTTCACAAGGGGCCAAGTCACTGCAGCAGGTACCTCAGAAGGGGATGACAGCAGCCAGGCTTTTCCCAAGCCTGTGTTCTCTTCTTCTTCCTTAGGTCTCCCTATCTAGTTCCACCTATCATCACAGCACCTGACCTCTGGTTGGCCATTCTCACTTTTCTCATTCTCCTCTGCTCTGCTCATATATCTGCAAGCTACTGCTGTCAGATCTGTATTATGCAACCATCGCAAACCTATCCACAAGTCACCAAGTACCAGGGACAGGCCACAGAATAAAAGAGAAAGCCCACTGCTGCCCTTCTCACTGGCCTGCCTCCTAAGATCAGGCTGACCTGGTTCGCATGCCGCTCCAGCCACCCTGGCCAGGCGTGCAGGACAACCACCCCCTCTGCTCACTGGTAACTAACCGTACCCTGTTAAGACAGCCACAACTGTCACATCTAACATCACCCCAGGTCTCAACAGTAGAGCGCATCAGGTATGCCCTGCTGGTCTTAGAAGCCATGTCAACCTGCAAGATCTGAATCCAGTCATCTGTCCACACCCAGTTCCCAGCCAAAAGCCATACCCGTTCTTTGCCACTAATCTCCAGCTGGATCTCACGGTCCCTCAGCTTCCGCCAGTGGCTGTAGTATCTGGTGAGTGGGGTCCCCTCTTTCCGGGCCTGCTTCTCCCAAGCATCCTGGGGATTAGGGCACTTTAGGGCCATGTCTCATCTTTGGACAATCCCCAAACCCTGACACACCTTGACTTGTACACCGAGTAAACCACCCAGCACCCAGAAGCCAGGTTCCAACTGACCACTGCCAGCTGGTCAGACACACTGAAGGAGGTCCGGCGGCGGCAGCTACAGATGTACTCTGCATTCTCCTGCACCTTCTCCAGCAGTTGTCGGACTTGCCGGCAGTAGTTGGCCACCTTGCATTCCCGGAGGAAGGATTTCAGCTGCAGAAGGTGCTCAGTTCAGTGCAGCTCCACACACAACAGGGCTGCCCCAAACCCCCACAGTGGCCCACGGGCCTGCTGTCCTGTCAGTCAGGTCAGTGTCTCTAAGGCTAGCTGGCACACAGCCCTGCTAGACTGCTCATGAACTTTATGGCTGCTTCTGAAGGGCTTTACAACAGTTGAAAACTCATACTATACAAAACTTAGAACAGGTGCTATTTGGCTCTTTACTGAAGAAGGAAAAAAAAAAAAAAAAAAAAACCTGTGGAACGTACCGTACCATACCATAGACCTCACCCTAGGATCGTGGGCCCAGCAGATAGAGGTATGTCGACTACTAGACTACAGGACAGACAGAGGCCACTATTACACAGCGTGACTGCACACTTGTGCGTAGCTATTGTATAACCGTTGCCTTGAACACAAACACACACGTACTGTCTCTGGGGCTAAGCCACACACAGGTCAGGTGTGAGCAGTAGCCTGTGATTAGCAGAGCTCATCTATGCTCTAGGATCAGAGGGACAGCAATGGACCCCCTATGATGCCTGGGATGGAGAGCAGACATTCATGGAAACCAGAGAAGGAGCTTCTAAGTAGAGAGAAGCTCAGCCCATTCCCAGGACCATGAGGACACCAGAGTGAGTTAGGGGACCAGCTCAACCCAACCTTCTAGTTTCTACAGGTAGATAATCTAGTCCCAGGGTCATGGCAGGCTTTGACCAGTCTACAGAGGGGCCAACGTGCTCTGGAGATCCTAAGTCCATCGCCCAGCCCACCCTTACCCTGTGAATGGCTGACAATCCCTCACTAAGAGCCAACTCCATAGCATCCAGAAAAGTACTTCAGGCTCCCACACCCCACTGATCCTCCCCTCACCCCCCACCCAGTACCCACAGTACCAGCATGGAACCCATAAGCCAGTCTGCTCTGCTACTGGTCTTATGCAGCTGAGACCAAGACATACCCCTTCCACTTTTGTATAAGGGGAAGTGAGCCCATTAAGTGACAGCCAAATTAGCCATAAAGTAGACCCCAAGGGAATTATTCAGGAGAAGGGAGCCAGGTATGATACAGACCTGCAAGATAGCGGGAAGTGCCAGCTCAGGAAAGGCAATGCTGTGGGCTTGGCTGTGCAGGTACTCCAGGATGAGATCATACAACTGCTCCACTAGGCCATCCTAAAGCAGCAGGGCAGGACTCAAGCTCACTAGGGGATGACACACCAACACTGGAGCTCTTCTGAGAATCTATTCAGTCTCTCTCCAGGGCAGGGGGCCAGGAGGCAGTGTACACTGACGGGAGAGTTAGGACAAAGGAGCCCCTTATCTCCAACCCAGGAGACTTTGAAGTCCAAACCTAAAAACTTCAAAATGGCAAACCCTCCTGTCCACCTCAAGTGACATGAGCCCAGTAGAGCACTGTCCTGTAACTTCTCCAAGAGGCCTGGAAGCCAGACTCACCCGGTATGCCTTTTCCTGCAGATTGGCACTGGACAGCTTCAGGATCACGGAGAAATTGATAGGCCTGGAGCTCATGCGACCTGGCCGCTTGTTGAAATCTACCTGCTGGAAAATCTGTCCACAAGACGTGTCAGTCCAGTCCCAGACCTCAGGCCTAGCCAGAGACTAAGAACAGGGGCCAAACACAGCATGCTTTAGGCCACAGACTTCCTGCCCTCTCCAGATTTGGTTCATCTTCCAGAGCTCTGACTCTGCTTGATAAAACCCTAAGGACCAGAACTGCCTGTGCAAAGAGGGCTACCATTGCCTTCTTTGTGACAGTGAGATACTGAGGGCTCTGTACAGCATCATCCCAGGCATGGGGAAACATGACAGCCAAAGGGCAAACACTTAACACAGGGCTTCTCAGACACTCCAAACAACACAGCCCATGTACCTGGACCCTCTTAAGAAGAGAGGGGGAATGGGACTGTCCTGACCAAGTGACACCTCTCCAAACATCAGAAGATTCCCCACACAGGGTAGGAGAACCAGGAAGATCAAAGTGTGAAGAGGCCCCTTATAAAAGAGAAGCCCCTAGGTACAACATAGCAGAGTACCTGTGACTGAGCCTGACTCCAGGAGGAGGACCCAATAGTGATTAACAATAGGGCCCTCTCAACACCTTCATCCTGCCCTCAAACAAAAGTGCAGAGATACCCTATGTGCAGAAAGCTTTGCTTTAGCCCTTGCGGCTTGTCTTCTTCTGAAACCTGTACCTGGTGTGGAAGGCCCTGCAGGGCTAGCTGTAGTAAGCTAAGGCAGGGGTCAGGATGAAGGCCATCCAGGGCAAAGAAAGAAGAGAAACATGCTCCAGAACAGCTCAAAAGAATTGGAAAGATTGAGGACAGAAATGCCCCAGCAGGGTGCCAAAACAGCCTGCCACAGGGAGATGTAGTTTGCAAAGCATGTTCACAAAACCCTACTACAGCTGTGAATAGCTACTCACCTCAAGAATGAAGGGCAATACAGGGATGAAGATGCCGGTGCTCTCTGACAGCAGTATCAGGGCGCGCACACAATGCATCCGCAGTGGGTAAAAGCGAGAGGTAGGCACCAGCCTGCAGGAGAGGTGGGAAGAGTTAGCGCTGGTCAGGTGGCCTAATCCCAAAACTAACCCTTGTCCACCTACTGTCTGTAACTTCTCCCCACTAGCAGGCTAGGGTCTTGTTACTGTCTGTAACTTCTCCCAACCAACAGGCTAGGGTCTTGTTACTGTCTGTAACTTCTCCCCACTAACAGGCTAGGGTCTTGTTACTGTCTGTAACTTCTCCCCACTAACAGGCTAGGGTCTTGTTACTGTCTGTAACTTCTCCCCACTAACAGGCTAGGGTCTTGTTGCTCCTGCAGGGTGAGCAGCCACAGTGGCTACAAGGCAATGCCACATTTCCCCAAACATAACAAGACACAAGAAAATACCTATGTTCTGGTCCTGGTCTGAAGAACTACCTTCTTGCTCATAAGTGAGACTCTTCTGCCATGCTTCTAACAATATCAATTTAGGGATGGGGACTGTTCATTCCTACTCCCCTTTCTTCCACACTTCCTGCTCTTAGAACTGCTGCCTCCATGCCCAACCCAAAGTCTCCACAGCTCAAGCTGGACAAAGATGCCCCCTCCTGGCCAATGAGGCACATAGCACATTCACACACATGCTTTGGTAGCAGATACTTGGTCCAAAAGCTCTAGACACTGGTCCTAAATGCCCTTCAGACTGCACATGGGAAAACCTGGGTCAGAACACAAATGGTATACCCAGGGCAGTGCTATCTGTGCCATTCCTTCTATAACTGCGCAGAAGCCCACTCTCTCTACCTGTCCCCTTCCCCAGAGCCAAACAGAAAGGCTACCGCCAACACCCTGATGAACTTGCTTTGACCCTGTCCTCCAGGACTACTTACTCTGTGTAGCCCTGTCCTTAACACTCACTTGATACAGCCGATGACAACTTGTGAGAGGGGGTACAGCAGGGGCTTCAGGGCCTCACGGGAGCTGAGGGAACTCAGGACACGGCACCACAGGTAGAGGCAGTGCACATACTGCCAGTTGTGCACGGCCTGGTAGGTCTCCTGGTCAGAGAGGAGCCCACCTCTAAGGCACAGTAGTTGCCTTGTGCTGCCACCACCCCCTGCCCAAGACGCCCACTAAGGTGCTAGGCTGTCTCCTTCAACCAATAAGGGTTGTGAAGAGGCCTAAGCCCTCGGTTGGGCAGGTTCCAGGGCCTGACCATGTACCTTCTTGCCAGAGGTCATGGCACTGCGCAGATGGATGGCAAGTTGGCGGATATAGAGGAAGGCATGCTGGTAGGATACGCTGGGGTCCAAGGCAAGGAGCTCAGTGAGTGTCCTCTGCATGAAGCTAATGAGAGGCAGGGTGCTGGGGGAGGTGAACTTGCAGTTCCTCACATACGTGATGTACATTTGCTGTCAAAGAGGACCTCGTCAGGGCAGAACTGAGGCCAGGAAGAGCAAAGGAGGACACAGGTTCCTGTCACTGGGTCACCACCCCAACTTATTGAGGAAACCATCACTTACAGACTCTGGTGCCCAGAGTTTGGTGGCCCAGAATTGAGCAAGGGGCATTGACCATACAGGCTGCTGCCATGCCCTCAGGGTGAGACTAACCTCAAGGGACAGGTAAGGGGCCCCGTGCTACCTTCAGGATGGGGCTCAGAAAGGTATCCTTCTTGTGTCTGCAGATTTTGATGATGATCAGGAAGGCCAGCACCCGCAGGGACTCTTCACCAGTGCTCCACAGGACTACCATCCTCTGAAGAAGGAAAGTATCACTGTCTACCCCAGCCCTTTCACCTAGGACCTCTCCTGTATGGGTCAACCAAATCAATGCTGAGAAACAGACCTTCCCAAAACATCTGGGGAAAGCCATTAAGTATTTAAGTTAGACACCAAAACACAGAGCATTCGTGACTCATAAAGGCAGACTCTGGAAATTTACCTTTACTGTTGTATGCCTATCAAAAACCACCAAAGCATACCAGGGCTGCTGCCAAACAAGCCAGGAAAGAGGCTGCCTAAGACAAGGACCTGTGTAGGTGGAGGATGCAAAGCAGCCAACTGGGAGCATGGATAATGACACTTTCTGCCCTGGCCGGGAATGGGACAAACAGGAGAGCTATGTGCAGCCCCAATCAGACTGACATGGTAAAAGGGGCTTCTCACCTTCAGTAGCATGCGGCACTGCTTGGGAAAAGTCAGATAGTAGGGTACCAAGCTGCTAACATGTTGCAGGACAGCAGCTAACACTGTAGCTTCAGCCAGACAGGCCACCAGCTGGGAAAACAAGAGGAGATAGTGAAGCCCAAGTCTGGGGAAAGAAGGAAAGAAGAAAGGAAGAAAGAAAAAGAAGGAAAGGAAGAAAGGGGGGGGAGGAAGGAAGGTACCGTAGGTCTAAGGCTGGGTGTGGGTGGCCCATGTCTCAAATCCTAGCTACTTAGGAGGCTGAAATCTAAGGATCTCAGTTTGAAGCCAGCCCAGGCAGGAAAGTCTGTGAGACTATTACCTCCAATTGCCCACCAAAATAAAGCCAAAAGCAGATCTGTGGCTCAAGTGATAGAATACTAGAACAAAAAAGCTTGAACAAAAAAGCTTGGGGACAGCACTCAGGCTCTGAGTTCAAGTTCCAGGACCAGCACAAAAAAAAAAAAAAAAAAAAAAATTCTGGACCATCAGACATGGCCAAGGCTCATTATTATTACCCCGCTAGAACAGCACCTGTAGGACTGAGGTCAAGTATGCTTTGATGTCCACGCGGAGCTTTCCCCAGAGCGGGCTGCTGGACAGCTGTAGCATCCTGCAGAGACCAAAACCACACAGTTCAGATGAGTTTGCTCAGACACAGCATGCATACTAGGGGACGTGGCCTAGTGGACCACGATAAGGAAACTTGGGGCAGGAGGGGTGCTGTTTACAGCTGGCATGTACAGAGCACATGTACATGCATCCTTGTCGGGACACACTAAAGCGAGGTATAGACTGATACCCACTACAAAATATCAGTCCCTCCTAGAGGCCAGTAGGTTGGCCACAGCACAGAGCAGTAGTTCTTTAGGATCCTGCAGGACACTCAACCCCAGCTGCCTCCCTCACACATGACCTTTTCTGGGATCCTAACCCCATCCTATCAGGCATCTGAACTCTGTAGTTGGCCTGAGGCCTAAGCCGGCAGGGTGTCTTTGTCCTGATATGCCAAGAAGACCAAGCCATGCATGTTTTATACTCTTAACTTGATGAATAACCAGGTACCTAAAATCAGCAGTTGAAATACATGGTTTTCTCAAATTTTATTCCTCAATAATGACAGGACTTAGTGCATAGTAGGTGTTCACCAAAATCCACTGAACTGCACCGAAAGCAGGGCCCCATAAGCCAACCCTTCTGAAACAAGCTGACACCCCCCCCACACACTGCCATTATACTCTGCTGCCGATCATCTCACGGCTTGTCTACTACCCTCCCCACCTACTGGACTCCCTACTTCCAGTCAGAACACCTTCACAGGACATGCCTTACTAATGCACCCAGCCCAGTCCATCTCTGCTAGCACAAAAGGTGTCCTGAACTGATGGCAAGCGGGGCTCATGCCTGTCCTGGCAGAGAAGTCAGTGAGACTACATCTTCAAAACAACCAGCAAAAAGTAGGGCCGGGCCAGGCCCAGGCATGCCTATAATCCTAACTATTCAGGACTACAATTCGAAGCCAGTCTGGGCAAGAAAAAGTTTATCAGACCACCAGAAAGCCAGAAGTAAAGCTAGCTAATGGCTCAAGTGGTAGAGTACTAGTCTTAAGCAAAAAAGCTCAGGGACAGCACTCAAGTCCCAAGTTTAAGCCCCAGGACTGGCACAAAAAGAAAAGGAAAAAAGCACACTTGAATGGCTCAAGTGGTAGAGAGGGAGCTAAACAAGCCGAGCAGTGCAAAGCCCTGAGTTTGAACACCAGAACCATCACACTCTGCATGTTGCATTTGACTCTCTCACAGACTCCCTGAGCCACCTGTGATTCATCTCTGAAACCTTCACTTTCCATTTCCTTCTTTATCCCTTGTCTCCAGGCATAAGCACCTCTTGGAGCCACTTATGGTGGGACTCCTATATCCAGAGAGAAAGGAAAGAGAAATAGATCCAGGAAAGCTCCAAGAGCAAAATCAAGCATGCTCCCCATGTTCCCAAAAAATTCTGGGCAGAAAATGTCAGGAAGGCAAAGTAGAGCCACCCCCACTGGCTACGTGCCTCTACCAAGACATCTCATGCCTCCCACCAAGCAGAGCTATAAGCACACCCATTCTCTCACCTGTTACTGTCCTTCCATGCCTTTCCAAACAGCAGCTTCTGAAGGCAGCCAATGAGGTCTCTGATGCAAAAGGTGACCAGAGCATTGAACACTGAAAAGAAGGGGCACCAATGTCACTTATATAGGACACCAGCAACTGAGCCCAGACCATGTCCTCTGATCCCAGCTCACCAGTGCTGTCTGTGACCTGGAACCGGCAAGTCTCAGCACCTTCCTGATCTCCCTGGATGGTGACTACCGCTGCTCGAAATGCCTGCACAACTTCATGAAACAGCTTGGGAGTAAGGTGCTCCTGAAAGGGAGAGAAACCAAGATTGCTAAGGGAGCACTGGGTTTCACGGGAGCTGGCTCCTTCTTTGGGAGGGAAAGGCACCCCCGCCCCACAACCTCAGACACAGGGCAGAGGTGAGAGCTAGATCACAGAAGCACTTGTTGCAAACAAAAATGGGAGGTGTGGACTAGAGGTATAGCTCAAACACAGCACTGTCCTTAATAAGGAAAGCTAAGCAAAAAGCTGGGTGCCAGTGACTCACGACTTAAACTCTACTCAGGAGGCTGAGATCTGAGGATTGCAATTTGAAGCCAGCTTGGGTAGGAGAATGAGTGAGACTCTTATCTCCAATTAATCACAGAAAAAGCCAGAATGATTCTGCAGCTCAAGTGGTAGAGTGCTTGCCTTGGACAAAAGGAGCTCAGAGACATTGTCTAGGCCCAGATTTTATGCCCCAGGACTGACCAAAGAAAAAAGAAAGGAAGGAAGGGAGAGAGGGAGGGAGGAGGGAGGGAGAGAGAGAGAGAGGGAGAGAGAGAGAGAAAGGGAAAGAAAAAAAAAAGAAAAAAAAACTAAGCAAGAATGGAAAGCCCTGAATTGAAGCTCCAGTGTTGAAATACACAGACACACACAAAGACAAGTCTACAGGCCTCACAGATGGTTGGGAAACCTGGCTCAGGAAGTGAAAAAGTGCTGAAAAGTACTAAATCACCAACTATGGACCACTACAAAAGATATATGAATCTCCTTTTCTATCCTAAGTGAGGTACTTAGGACACAGCTTCCACCACTGATCCACAGAAGCTGCTAAGGTGTAAGTGTGTCTCCAGAAGCTCATGGGTTAGAGGGGCTGGGAAGGTTGCTCAGTGGTAGAGCGCTTGCCTTGCATGCATGAGGCCCTGGGTTTGATTCCTCAGCACCACATAAGCAAAAAGAAAAAAGCCAGAAGTGGCACTGTGGCTCAAGTGGTAGAGTGCTAGCCTTGAGCTGAAGAGCTGAGGGACAGCGCCCAGGCCCAGAGTTCAGTCCCCACGACTGGACCCGAAAATAAAATAAAAATAAAAAAAAAAACAGAAGCTCATGGGTTAGAATCCTAATGCCCCCCTCCAAAAAAAAGAATTCCTAATGCCCAATTTCTTATGCTGGGATCTGGAGGGGCCTGCGGGAAGTCATTAGGATTAAATGAAGTCCTGAGGATGAGGCCCCCACGATAGCACCAGCAACTCTGTAAGAGAAAGACCAGGCATAGCTCAGTGATATCATGTGTGGGAGGGAGGGAGGCAGGCAGGGAGGAGCAAGATCTAAACTAGTACCCTTTTCTGTCCTGCACATAAAACACAAGCGGCACACACGACATGCCAGCACCATGGCATCACTTTCCAACCTCTTAAAATAAGACCCAAATAGATAGCCTTTCTTCACAAATTACCTAGACTGTAGAAGCTGGGAATGCACTACAACAGATACTACACACCCTAAGACGATGAAGAACCCTGGACTTTGATTTAGAAGAGGATGCAGAGGCCTCTTAATAATCGGTCACAATCTCAGAGTAAACAAAGGCAGTCTCCAGCCTATGGGGGGTGTCCAACTACTTAGCCCATGCTGGCTCTTACCCTTGCTGCCTGCTTCCATCTCTCCACCATGGCAAGTGTCACAGGAGCAGATTCATTCCCCTGTAGTCCTCTAGGGACTCGGTCATCATCCTCTCTTCCATCCTCTTCTTCACTTGCTTCCTGTAGCATTAGACACAAAAAGGCCAAGCTGGGGCAGAGGTCACAGCTACAGCTGCCCTACCAGGTCTGCTCAGGACTCACCTCCAATGTGTCTGGCAGAGAGTGGAATTGCTCCTCTCCTTCTTCAGAGCTGTCTGAGTCACTGAAGTCCAGCAGACTCTGGTCATTCTCTTGTAGAAACTTGTAGAACTCTGGGTCCCTGTCCTTCAGTCGAGAGAGCTGGTCCTTGTGCTCAGAAGCATGGCCCTTTTGTCGGCTGGGAAAGGGAAAAGTGTCATTAAGCCCATAGGAAAACCACCCAGGAGTTGAGGAGGTCATCCCCCACATCCACAGCCCTACCTACAATTAAAGGGGAGGATTCTCAGAGTATCCTTAAGTCTGTCTTCCAGACTATGCTACCCAGCAGCCTGTGGTGCTGTTTCAATCTAGGTATCTCAAATTCAGTACAGACACCCGGCCTGTGTGCCTCTGGAATCTAAGGTGCCCCACTGAGCTCAATCCTGTTGGAACCTACCATCAGTTCTCAGAAGCAGCACTTTCAAATCTATGCACGCCTCCTCTCTCACCCATAACCCTCAGCACCAATTACTCTTTTTCACAGACCTCAGGTCACTTCACTGCTCAAGCACTAAGGCTTTTTTTATCCTTTTGGTGATATCCCTGAGCTTTGTGCTCAAGGCTAACGCTCACCACTGGAGCCACAGCTCTACTTCGGTTTTCTTGCTGGCAGTGTTGGTTTTTTTAAGGGGGTAGTGGCTAATTGGGGAGCAGTCTCTCGGACTCTCCTTCCTGGCTGGGCTGGCTGCTAGCAGCGGTCCTCCGATCACCAGTCAATCACCTGTGTCTGGCTGGGACAAGCTTTTATGTGGAGCTACCGAACGCAGGCCCTCCCGGTCACTCGGGTTCCATAGGCCGCAGTCACACGAGCCTTTGCATTCCCTCAAAGGCTCCGCTTCCAGGGCCTCAGCTGGTCCTGCTCGCTCCCTCCGTCCTGCCTCGCTTCCCTGTGCTGCTTTGGGCAGAGATGGCGAGGTGCCTCCTAGCCACTTTCGCTTTCCCTTCCGCAGAGAGAGCGTGTTCTTCGGTCCCGGGCACTCTCGGAGGTCCGGGAAGGACGGGCAGGAGGCGGGGAGTGGCGAGCGCCTACGGCAGGGCCGGGGCGCGGGGCCCGGGTGGGAGGCGCCGCTTACCTGCGCGCGGGGCCCGCGCTCGGCCGGGGTCCGGGGGCCGCTCGGGGTCCGGGGGCCGCTCGGGGTCCGGGGGCCGCTCGGGGTCCGGGGGCCGCTCGGGGTCCGGGGCCCGCGCTCGGCCGGGGTCCGGGGGCCGCTCGGCGTCCGGGGGCCGCGCTCGGCCGGGGTCCGGGGGCCGCTCGGGGTCCGGGGGCCGCTCGGGGTCCGGGGGCCGCTCGGGGTCCGGGGGCCGCTCGGGGTCCGGGGGCCGCTCGGGGTCCGGGGGCCGCTCGGGGTCCGGGGGCCGCTCGGGGCCCGGGGGCCGCTCGGCGTCCGCGCGCCTCCCGCGCGGCCTCGGGCTCCGGGGCCGCCTCAGGCTCGGACTCGGACCCCGAATCGAAGCCCGAGGCCAGGAACTCGTCCACGGTCAGTTCCGCCAGGCGCCTGCGGGCCACGTGGACTGGTCAAGGCCGCCCTCGGCCGCCGCGCCCCCGCGGAGCGCGGGGAACTCCAGGACGCCCCAGGCCCCCCGGCCCGGCCCGGCCCGACTCACCTCCGTCGACTCGGAGCCGCGGCCATGACGCTCAGCCACCGCGTGAGCCGCACTTCCGGTCCCAGAAGGCCGCGCGCCGCCACCCTTCCTCAGGCAGGCCCCGCCCCGCCCGCCCGCCCGCGCCGCCCCGCGGGTGGCTGTAGGGTTCTCGGACTTCTGCGCCAAGGGCCTGAGGCGGGAGGGCGCATTCGCACCCTGGTTGAAGCCGGTTAGGTTAAGACTAAATTCAGCAGGCTGTCAACTACGACTCAGGGGTCTTCTCCGTTGAATGCGGTAGTAAAAGTTCCTGCTTGGGGAACACAAGGTCGGGACGTCCCTTACCGCCCTGCCCACAACCCATCTAACCTATGCCGAGCTCTGACAATAGACGGTGTGCCATACCTGGGACTCCTACACAAACGGCACTCAAATCACTAACAACAGTGGAAAATGTAAACTGGCACACAGGTAGTTAGTTGATCAAAAAGCCGGAAGAGCCGGGCGGGCATGGCTCAAGCCTGTAACCCGACTCACCTCCACATAACCAGCAGAAGGCTGAAAGTGGAGGTGTAACCCAAATGGTAGGACGCGCGCCTAGAGCTGCACCGGTGCACGCGGGACCCCCTCCCCCCCCCCGACGGACCCCACCCAGTAAGGTCGGGGCCGACCGCTGAGTGTGGGCTCCCCAGACACTCCAGGCCTGCGCGGCCTCCACCCGTACCTGTAAAGGCGCCACCGGAGGTGGGGGGTCCTAGGGAAGGGTAGAGGGCAAGGCTTGAGCCCCAAAGTCCGTGAGGGTCCGAAGCCTGGACAGCCAGACCCCCCAGCGACCACGTGGAATTCCAGAACTCGAGCCTGGCGCAGAATTGGCAAACCGGGCGCAGGGCTGGCATGTGGGGCGCAGGGATGGCACGCGGGGGCACAGAGATGGCACGCGGGGGCGCAGGGATGGCACGCGGGGGCGCAGGGATGGCACGCGGGGGCGCAGGGATGGCACGCGGGGGCGCAGGGCTGGCACGAGGGGGCGCAGAGATGGCACGCGGGGGCGCAGGGCTGGCACGAGGGGGCGCAGGGCTGGCACGAGGGGGGCGCAGAGATGGCACGCGGGGGCGCAGGGATGGCACGCGGGGGCGCAGGGATGGCACGCGGGGGGCGCAGGGCTGGCATGTGGGGCGCAGGGATGGCACGCGGGGGGCAGAGATGGCACGAGGGGGCGCAGGGATGGCACGCGGGGGCCCAGGGATGGCACGCGGGGGCGCAGGGATGGCACGCGGGGGCGCAGGGATGGCACGAGGGGGCGCAGGGATGGCACGCGGGGGCGCAGGGCTGGCATGTGGGGCGCAGGGATGGCACGCGGGGGCGCAGAGATGGCACGAGGGGGCGCAGGGATGGCACGCGGGGGCCCAGGGATGGCACGCGGGGGCGCAGGGATGGCACGCGGGGGCGCAGGGATGGCACGCGGGGGCGCAGGGCTGGCACGAGGGGGCGCAGAGATGGCACGCGGGGGCGCAGGGCTGGCACGAGGGGGCGCAGAGATGGCACGCGGGGGCGCAGGGATGGCACGCGGGGGCGCAGGGCTGGCATGTGGGGCGCAGAGATGGCACGCGGGGGCGCAGGGATGGCACGCGGGGGCGCAGGGAAGGCACGCGGGGGCGCAGGGATGGCACGCGGGGGCCCAGGGATGGCACGCGGGGGCGCAGGGATGGCACGCGGGGGCGCAGGGATGGCACGAGGGGGCGCAGGGATGGCACGCGGGGGCGCAGGGATGGCATGTGGGGCGCAGAGATGGCACGAGGGGGCGCAGGGATGGCACGCGGGGGCGCAGGGCTGGCATGTGGGGTGCAGAGATGACACGCGGGGGCGCAGGGATGGCACGCGGGGGCCCAGGGATGGCACGCGGGGGCCCAGGGATGGCACGCGGGGACCTAGAGCTGGTACATGAGGGCCTAGGGCTGGTACATGAGGGCCCAGGGCTGACACGTGGAGACCTAGGGCTGGCACGTGAGGGCCCAGGGCTGGCACATGGGGACCTAGGGCTGATACGTGAGGGCCTAGGGCTGGCACGCGGGGGCCCAGAGATGGCCCGCGCGGGGGCAGAGATAGCACGCAGGGGGTGGCGCAGAGATGGCACACGGGGGCGCAAGGCTGGCAAGCGGGGGCCCAAGGCTGGCACGTGGGGGCCCAGAGATGGCACGCGGGGTGCAGAGATGGCACGCGGGGGCGCAGAGATGGCACGCGGGGGGCAGAGATGGCACGCGGGGGGCGCAGAGATGGCACGCGGGGGGGGCAGAGATGGCACGCAGGGGTCCAGAGATGGCACGCAGGGGCCCAGAGATGGCACGCAGGGGGGCAGAGATGGCACGCGGGGGGGGACAGAGATGGCACGCGGGGGCGCAGAGATGGCACGCAGGGGTCCAGAGATGGCACGCGGGGCGCAGAGATGGCACGCGGGGGGGCAGAGATGGCACGCGGGGGGCAGAGATGGCACGCGGGGGGCAGAGATGGCACGCGGGGCGCAGAGATGGCACGCGGGGGGCAGAGATGGCACGCGGGGGGGGCAGAGATGGCACGCGGGGCGCAGAGATGGCGCGGGGGGCAGAGATGGCACGCGGGGGGGCAGAGATGGCACGCGGGGCGCAGAGATGGCACGCGGGGGCGCAGAGATGGCACGCGGGGGCGCAAGGCTGGCACGCGGGAGGGTCAGAGATGGCACGCGGGGGCGCAGAGATGGCACGCGGGGCGCAGAGATGGCACGCGGGGAGCTCACTAGAGAAGGAGGCGGGCCTGGGGGAGAGGGCGCCCCGGGTGTCCCCGGAGGCGGAGGCCGGTGCGCCGGGGCGGGGAGGGGGCGGGGTGTCTCCCAGGAAGAGGAAGCGGGCGGGCCCCGTGCCGCTTCGCTCGTGGGCTCCCGTCTAATCGCGGAGTCCCCGAAGGCGGGCGGGCGGCGCCGACAAACAGCGGCGGCCGCGGCGGGGCACCAGCCGGAGGGCAGCTGCGGCCCAGCCGACCTCAGCCCTCCGCGCCTCGTCCACGGCGGGTCCGGCAGCCGAGCTCATGCAGCCCCGGGGCGAGCGCCCGGCCGGGAGGACGCAGAGCCCAGAGCACGGCAGTCCGGGGCCCGGGCCGGAGGCGCCGCCGCCGCCGCCGCCGCAGCCGCCGGCGTGAGTGGGGCGGCGGGCGGCGGGAGGGAGGGAGGGCGGGCGGCGGGAGGGAGGGCGGGCGGGCGGCGGGAGGGAGGGAGGGCGGGCGGCGGGAGGGAGGGAGGGCGGGCGGCGGGACACCGGGGCTGCGGGAGGGAGGGCGGGAGGGCGGCGGGACACCGGGGCTGCGGGAGGGAGGGAGGGCGGCGGGACACCGGGGCTGCGGGAGGGAGGGCGGGAGGGCGGCGGGACACCGGGGCTGCGGGAGGGAGGGCGGCGGGACACCGGGGCTGCGGGAGGGAGGGCGGCGGGACACCACGGCTGCGGGAGGGAGGGCGGCGGGACACCGGGGCTGCGGGAGGGCGGGCGGGCGGCGGGACACCGGGGCTGCGGGAGGGAGGGAGGGCGGCGGGACACCGGGGCTGCGGGAGGGAGGGCGGGCGGCGGGACACCGGGCTGCGGGAGGGCGGGCGGGCGGCGGGACACCGGGGCTGCGGGAGGGAGGGAGGGAGGGCGGCGGGACACCGGGGCTGCGGGAGGGAGGGAGGGCGGCGGGACACCGGGGCTGCGGGAGGGAGGGCGGGCGGCGGGACACCGGGGCTGCGGGAGGGCGGGCGGGCGGCGGGACACCGGGGCTGCGGGAGGGAGGGAGGGCGGCGGGACACCGGGGCTGCGGGAGGGAGGGAGGGCGGCGGGACACCGGGGCTGCGGGAGGGAGGGAGGGCGGCGGGACACCGGGGCTGCGGGAGGGAGGGAGGGAGGGCGGCGGGACACCGGGGCTGCGGGAGGGAGGGCGGGCGGCGGGACACCGGGGCTGCGGGAGGGAGGGAGGGCGGCGGGACACCGGGGCTGCGGGAGGGAGGGAGGGCGGCGGGACACCGGGGCTGCGGGAGGGAGGGAGGGCGGCGGGACACCGGGGCTGCGGGAGGGAGGGAGGGAGGGCGGCGGGACACCGGGGCTGCGGGAGGGAGGGAGGGCGGCGGGACACCGGGGCTGCGGGAGGGAGGGAGGGCGGCGGGACACCGGGGCTGCGGGAGGGAGGGAGGGAGGGCGGCGGGACACCGGGGCTGCGGGAGGGCGGGCGGCGGGACACCGGGGCTGCGGGAGGGCGGGCGGCGGGACACCGGGGCTGCGGGAGGGCGGGCGGCGGGACACCGGGGCTGCGGGAGGGAGGGCGGGCGGGTGGCGGGACACCGGGGCTGCGGGAGGGAGGGCGGGCGGGCGGCGGGACACCGGGGCTGCGGGAGGGCGGGCGGGAGGGCGGCGGGACACCGGGGCTGCGGGAGGGCGGGCGGGCGGCGGGACACCGGGGCTGCGGGAGGGAGGGCGGGAGGGCGGCGGGGCACCGGGGCTGCGGGAGGGAGGGAGGGAGGGCGGCGGGACACCGGGGCTGCGGGAGGGCGGGCGGGGCGGCGGGACACCGGGGCTGCGGGAGGGAGGGCGGCGGGACACCGGGGCTGCGGGAGGGAGGGCGGCGGGACACCGGGGCTGCGGGAGGGAGGGCGGGCGGGCGGCGGGCACCGGGGCTGCGGGAGGGCGGGCGGGCGGCGGGACACCGGGGCTGCGGGAGGGCGGGCGGGCGGCGGGACACCGGGGCTGCGGGAGGGAGGGAGGGCGGCGGGACACCGGGGGCTGCGGGAGGGCGGGCGGGCGGCGGGACACCGGGGCTGCGGGAGGGCGGGCGGGCGGGCGGCGGGACACCGGGGCTGCGGGAGGGAGGGCGGCGGGACACCGGGGCTGCGGGAGGGAGGGCGGCGGGACACCGGGGCTGCGGGAGGGCGGGCGGGCGGCGGGACACCGGGGCTGCGGGAGGGAGGGAGGGCGGCGGGACACCGGGGCTGCGGGAGGGAGGGGAGGGCGGCGGGACACTGGGGGCTGCGGGAGGGAGGGAGGGCGGCGGGACACTGGGGCTGCGGGAGGGCGGGCGGGGCGGCGGGACACCGGGCTGCGGGAGGGAGGGCGGCGGGACACCGGGGCTGCGGGAGGGAGGGCGGGCGGCGGGACACCGGGGCTGCGGGAGGGAGGGAGGGCGGCGGGACACCGGGGCTGCGGGAGGGCGGGCGGGCGGCGGGACACCGGGGCTGCGGGAAGGAGGGAGGGCGGCGGGACACCGGGGCTGCGGGAGGGAGGGAGGGCGGCGGGACACCGGGGCTGCGGGAGGGCGGGCGGGCGGGCGGGCGTCCCGCGGCCGCCGCGCCGCCCGAGCGCCCCTCTCCCCCGGGGCCTGGCGCCCGCGCTTCCGCTGGACCCCGGCCTCCTGCTGCCCTTGAGCCCGCCCGGGCCCGGCGGGGCGGGGAGCGGCACGGCCAGGGCTCCCCCCCCCCCTCCCCCCCCCCCCCCCCCCCCCCCGCCCCGCCAGCTGCCCCCCGGGGAGAGAGGGGTGGGCGGCGAGGACCGGACCCGGGCGCCCGGGGCCCAGGAACGGTGTCTGCACCAGGACCCAGGCCGCAGGCCCCTGACCCCGGGCCATGGGGGGAAAGTCTGGTCCGGCTCCAGGAGGTCCCGGGACCCGAGGGAAGCGCGGGGTGAGCGCAGGGTGGCCCTCGAAGGGCTGCTGGACCGGCCTGCGGAGGATGGACCCGAGGCCTGCCCTGGCGGTGCTCAGAGCCCGCAAGGGGGTGAGTGGCTCCCAGCGAGGCAGCTCCTGACCTTGCCCTGCCCACCTGCAGCCCTGAGGCAGAGCGAGCTCGGCCCAGGCAGGCCAGGCCTGCAGCCCCCATGGAAGGTGCCATGCAGCTGCTGAGCCGCGAGGGCCACAGTGTCGCTCACAACTCCAAGCGGCACTACCACGATGCCTTCTTGGTGATGAGCCGGATGCGGCAGCGCGGCCTCCTCTGCGACATCGTCCTGCACGTGGCTGCCAAGGAGATCCGTGCGCACAAGGTGGTGCTGGCTTCCTGCAGCCCCTACTTCCACGCCATGTTCACAAGCAAGTACCACACTCTGGGCAACACTTGGGGGCCTTCTCCCGATGGCCCGGGTCGAGCACCCGCCTGACTGCCTGTTCCCACAGATGAGATGAGTGAGAGCCGCCAGACACACGTGACGCTGCATGACATCGACCCTCAGGCGCTGGACCAGCTGGTGCAGTTTGCGTACACAGCCGAGATTGTGGTGGGCGAGGGCAATGTGCAGGTGAGGCGCCCTCGCCCCCAGGCCTGTCTTCTATTCCTAGTCTCTCCTGCCTCTCCACCCCACCTGCACCACCCCATCTTCATGCCCACAGACTCTGCTCCCGGCTGCCAGCCTCCTGCAGCTGAATGGTGTTCGCGATGCCTGCTGCAAGTTCTTGCTGAGTCAGCTCGACCCCTCTAACTGCTTGGGCATCCGTGGCTTTGCAGACACGCACTCATGCGGTGACCTGCTCAAGGCGGCACACAGGTATGTGCTGCAGCACTTCGTGGACGTGGCCAAGACAGAGGAGTTCATGCTGCTGCCACTGAAGCAGGTAACACACCAGCCCAGGTCCTGCCACACCCCCAGCCCAGACCCCAGCAACTTCATCCCCAGCTCTGACCTGTGGATCCATAACCAATCCATCCTCTGATAGCCTTCGCCTTGTCCCTGTCTTCAAACTCCACCCAAGCCTTTACCTTTTAACCCCTGTCCTTACTGTGTAATCCCCAGTCTCTCAATTCCATGGTCCCAGAGCACTCAGAACCTTGGCCCCGCCCCCACCAGCCAGACCTATGGATGCTGACTCTTATTTGGCTCCTCCCTGCCCCATCAGATTCTCCCTCCCAGGTACCTTCAGAGTTCCCTGCTCCCACAGAACCTCCACCCTCAGATCTGAGGTCAGTGCCCCTAACCCCCAGGTGCTGGAACTGGTCTCTAGTGACAGCCTGAATGTGCCTTCTGAGGAAGATGTCTACCGTGCAGTCCTAAGCTGGGTCAAACACGATGTAGACACACGGAGGCAGCATGTCCCAAGGGTGAGGCCCTGCCGGGGAACTCTCGTGCCTGGGAGGGGAAACAGAGGACTAAGATCTAAGCATGCCCAAAGGAGTCTCTAGCCTCTCCTATTCGGGGATTCTGAGGAAGCAGTGCAAGTACTTGTCTCAGAACCCATCGGAGCACTGGTATGGGTACCTGAGCAGGTCCTTAGGCCTGGGGCAGGTGTGCCAGCGAGTCTTGCCTGACCTTGACGTCCCTGCCTCAGCTGATGAAGTGTGTTCGGCTGCCCCTCCTGAGCCGTGACTTCCTGCTGGGCCATGTGGATGCCGAGGGCCTGGTGAGGCACCACCCTGATTGCAAAGACCTGCTCATCGAGGCCCTCAAGTTCCACCTGCTGCCCGAGCAGAGAGGCGTCCTGGGCACTAGCCGCACTCGGCCCCGGCGCTGTGAAGGTGCTGGCCCTGTGCTGTTTGCAGTCGGTATGCTCAATCCCTTTCTCCACTAGTCCCCATATTGGACCTTCCCTGAACCCCTACGACAGTATTCAGACCTTGTCCTGCTTCTTGCTTCCTCTTCAATTCAGGGGCTACTTAAGGACCCTGTGTTGTGATTCGTCAGTTTTGACCCACTCTTATCTCTTTCTGCCCCTGACTCTCGGGCTGTGCTGGAGCCTCTTCCTGGGGCCTCTCCCACCCTGCCACCCCCTTCTCCCCAGGTGGTGGGAGCCTCTTTGCCATCCATGGGGACTGTGAAGCATACGATACTCGCACTGACCGCTGGCACGTGGTGGCCTCCATGTCCACACGCCGGGCCCGTGTAGGGGTCGCTGCCGTTGGGAACCGGCTGTATGCTGTGGGCGGGTAAGCATGGAGTCTGGACTTGGGTCAGGGTTTTTGTGTGTGCCTGCCGCGCCGGCCTTGACTCGTAGTGGACCCCTCTCGTAGCTACGATGGGACCTCAGACCTGGCTACTGTGGAGTCCTATGACCCTGTGACCAACACGTGGCAGCCGGAGGCATCCATGGGCACAAGGCGAAGCTGCCTGGGTGTAGCTGCCCTGCATGGGCTTCTGTACGCAGCTGGCGGCTACGATGGGGCCTCTTGCCTCAACAGGTAGTAGCTGGGGGGGAGGCCCCTGGGCCTTGCAGGGCTGGCTCAGCACTGGGAGGTAGTAGCTGGGGGGGAGGCCCCCCAGGCCTTGCAGGGCTGGCTCAGCACTGGGAGGTACGGCTGTCTTGTGACCACTAAGTCACACCGTAAAGGAGGAATAGAGAGAGGTCCCACCTGACCCTGGGCACCCATCAGCAAGGCCTGGCCTCCGTATCACCCCATTTCCCCTCTAGGGCTCTCCTCTCAGTTCGAGGTCTAGGCCCAGGGGGACACTTGGCTAGGATACTCATCTGGGCAGCCAGTAGTCTGCCTACCTGGCAGGCCTTGCTATCCACCCTGGTAGCACTTTGGGGTCATGGCCTTTGTGGTTACCAGCATGGGATTTCAGCCATGCCACTGGGAAGGGCCGGTCAGGGGCAAGACCGCCTTACTGTCCTGGCTGATGGTCAGCAGTAGTCTGGTGCCCACAGTGCCGAACGATACGACCCACTGACGGGAACATGGACGTCCGTCGCTGCCATGAGCACCCGGAGGCGATACGTGCGCGTGGCCACACTTGGTGGGTGACAGGGCCTGCTTCCCGTGGTGCCTGCTCTCCCCATCCCCAGCCCTTGTAGCCAGCAAGAGCATTATGGGTACATTGCCTCTCTGCAGATGGGAACCTGTATGCTGTGGGTGGTTACGACAGCTCATCACACCTGGCCACCGTGGAGAAGTATGAGCCCCAGGTGCATAATGCACCCCATCATCAGCACCCCGGCAGGGGTGTCGCCCCAATATCTTACCTGTCCTCTAGTCACTCGCCCTGGAGCAGGGTCTGTATTGTGGTAGGGGCAGGAGGCCCCTCTACGTCGTGTCAACTTCCAGCCCATCCCTTTGCTGCCACAGGTGAACTCCTGGACTCCCGTGGCCTCCATGCTGAGCCGTCGCAGCTCAGCAGGCGTAGCTGTGCTGGAGGGTGCCCTGTATGTGGCCGGGGGCAACGATGGCACCAGCTGCCTGAACTCCGTGGAGAGGTACAGCCCCAAAGCCGGTGCCTGGGAGAGCGTGGCGCCCATGAACATCCGCAGGTCAGCATGTCCGGCACCCACCGCAGGTCGTCTTCTAGGGTAGCTCCAGGGGTGGTGCATGAACCCTGGCAGCAGGTCTTTTGATTCTTCCTGCCCTGTGGTCCTCACCCACCCTGTGGCTTCCCTTGACCTCCCAGCAGTGCTCCTGTGCGCTGCTCCCTTAGCTACTCCTGGCACTTACCCTGGCCCACCCGTCTCCAGGAGCACACATGACCTGGTGGCCATGGATGGTTGGCTGTATGCGGTCGGGGGCAATGACGGCAGCTCCAGCCTTAACTCCATTGAGAAGTACAACCCGAGGACCAACAAATGGGTGGCTGTGTCCTGCATGTTCACGAGGCGCAGTAGCGTGGGAGTGGCGGTGCTGGAGCTGCTGAACTTCCCCCCACCGTCCTCACCTACGCTGTCAGTGTCCTCTACCAGCCTCTGACCTGGGTGAAGACTGCACCGAGGCCCACAGCCTCCCACATGCCTTAAGCCTTGTGAGGCGCCCCACGCCTCCCGCTCCTTGGCTGTATGTTGGGGGTAGTGACGGCCCCCACCAGGGACTTCGTGTACCGTCCGTCCACGTGTCTGCCTTCATCTCTGTTTGTTTATGTTTGTGCCGTCTGTCAACTTGCTTATTTATTATTTATGGATTATTTATGACAGAGGAGCAGTGCTGCAGCTACCAGTTCATGTGTTTACTCTCAAGGGTCACCTCCCTGCAGGGGACCAAGCAGCCCTCTAGAATGTCTTTCCACTGCCTGCGAGCAGTGGGAAATGATGGGGTGGGTACTTCAGGAGAGGCCCGTGGCCCCTTCGGGCTCTGCAGACGGCGGGCGGCTGCAGAGTAGCAGCCAGGTTAGCAAAGCAAGAGTAGGGATTGGGACTTCTTCAGAAGATGCAGATCCCTAGCCAGCGCTTTGTACACTGTACTTACTAGACCCAGCCAGGCACTATCCTAGGAAGGCAGAAAGCAGATTGTATGTGGATCTGCATAAAGCTTTGTCTTTTCTGGATCTTGTATGGAGCTGGGCACACACAATGCACTCAGACCCTACACAGCAATATGAGCCAACTTGAAAATAAACCTGTTTCCTGGGCTCCGTGGCCTGAGGCTGAGTGTCCATCTCTGGTCCGTTCAGTCCCTGCTGTGTGTGGGACAGCCTCGGGTACTATCTGGATACCAAGGTAAGGGTCTGTAGGTAGATAATCAACCTAGTTCAGATGCTGCATTAATTTTGGGAGCTGCAAGGCAGAACTTCTGCATTCAGGTGTTGTGGAACAGCAAAGATTTGATTGTTAGCCTGGGCTGAGGTTCCTGATCAGCCCAGGCTCTGATTATGACTTGAGCACCTAGAAGACACAGGGCTGCGTTCCTACATTTAGTTAAACCCTGGAGACCCTGGCTGGGGCTGAGGGGGGCGAGGTCTTGCTTCTCTTTCTGGATGTTACAAACTCCTGCTTTAGTGGCTGCAAGTGAGCACATGCCCGACAGTCACTAATGACTCAAACTGTATGCTCAGGTTGTGGGGGGGGGCGCACTGGCTCGGCGGTGGGAGGTAGGAGGAAGGCGGCTTGAAGGAGAGAGTCCCTGCATTCACCAAACTGCAGGGCCCAGGCACCCCAGCCTGAACACCTGACATCAGTGTGTCCACACACCGGGCCCCAGGGCCCCCCTGTGTCAACAGAAGTCTGAGGTAGGGGATTCTCTCCACTGAAGGAGGTGTCTTCCCTGTTGTGGCTGGTCTGTGCTCCAGCACCAGTGCCAGATGTCAGGCAGGGGTGAGGCCCCTCCTACACAAGCTCCTCCTCCGAGCCGCCCATGGAGGAGCAGGACCTCCCACAGCCCCACCCCCTGCAGGAGGCTGGAGCAGGATGTTCTTAACTGAGGGTTCCAGAACTGCCAACCGCCTGGCCCAGGTCAGCTGCCTCCACCCATGGGGAACAGCCACTGCGTTCCCCAGGCCCCAAGGAGGCTTCGGGCCTCCTTCTCCAGAAAGCCCTCACTGAAGGGAAATAGGTGAGGAGGGTGGTCTGGCCCATGGGCACAAGGTCTCCCTCAGCCTGCTGCCCAGAGCCAGGCTCTGAGCCCTCTTTCCCTTGCCCCCAGAGAGGACAGCGCGAGGAAGCTGGCCAGCCTATTTGGCAATGAAGCTAGTCCCGACGGGGACGCGACAGCAGACAAGATCTTCCATTACATCCCTGGGACGGTGAGCAGAGGGGCGTGTCCCACTAGAGCACAACAGCCACGGTGGTCTGTGCACCGCACCTTGTGTGCCACCCCACTGTGCTGTGGGGGACGGCATGGGGCCTGGGGTCTGGGTGCTGCCCTGCACCCTCCTGTAGAACTCGGGGGGGGGGGAGTGTGTGGGTGAGAGAGAGGGAGAGACACTGTTGTGTCTAGATAGCTCAGGGTCTCCCTAGTCAACCGGGGGGGGGGGGGGGGGGGGAGGAGCTCAGACCAAAGGCGAGGTGAGGGAGTGGACACTGTTCTACCCTGGGTTAGCTCATCCGCCGAAAGTCTGGGCCAAGAATGAAACCCAGACGAGCACTGAGTCAGTGGTGAGCCGCACGCCCGGGTGGGGCCTCCCAGCCGGGTAGGCACCCACACCTGAGGCCACCACCCACCCGCCCACCCCTTCACCAGTGACCGGCTAGGGCCACCGGAAGTCAGGAGTTTCTGGTGAATGGTGACACCTACTCTAGGCTTCAGTTTCTCCCTAGGATATCTTGCAGGAAGCTGCTCCTTTGTACCACAGCACACAGCTCCCTGTTTCTTCTACCTGTAGGTTAGTTCTCACATCCCTTCCCATGTCCAAACCCTGGGGGACTTAGAGCTCGCTAAGGAAAGAGACTGCTGCTCCTTTTTTCCCAACTGGGAAGGCTTTGGGATGGCAGGAGCCTGGGCTGCGGGTCTGACAGGCTCCTCCCCCTGATTCTTCTGGAACCACGCCCAGCAGGGTGTACCAAGTCCTGCTCCGGGGAAAGGCACCCTGAGCTGTCAGAAGCAGGCCCCCGCTCTGCACTTGCGAGGTACCTGGTCTGCTTTTCCAGAACTCTACCTTTCCTGCAGGCTGCCACCAGGCTGGGAAGCCTGTGCCACCTGCTTGTGGGCTCTCTGAGGTCTCTGGACTCTTACTGGCAGGTGCAGCTCCAGAAGCCACACTTTCACAGAGAAGTGGGCAGGATGAGGGCATCTGGCATGGCATAAAGTGAGCTCTCTCTGTGTGGCCCTTTCATCTGGGGCCAGGAAGCAGTGTGACTCTGGGAAGGAGCGTCATGAGCCACCGTGACTCCAGTGGTCCTCCCCAGCTAGACACAGTAGCTGAAGGGGAGCAAGGGAGCCTCAAAAGGTGAACAGGGCTGTGGAGCAGGAATGGAGCAGGCTTTTCTGGGATCTGAGTGGACTCTGCCACAATTCCAAACCGAATCCTCCCCCACACTCCACGGCTGAACCTGGGCCTTGGAGCCAGCTGCATGGCCTATTTTTCACAGGTGCTGTGCAGCGTCAGTTCCCACACAGGGTGTGTGTGGGTGCACAAGGCCCCGCCCAGAGTCAGGGAGGAAGTGAGCTGGGCCTCACATTCCTGGGCTTCCCCAAGGGGCAGCTGAGGTTGGCAAAGGGATAGCCGTCCGCACAGGTGGCCTTGGGCAGCATCCAAAAGAGCATGGCCTCTGATCGGCTGACTCCTGCATAGATAGGGGACTCAGGGCCACAGCTGGCCTAGTGTGTAGATGTCGGGCCTCCCTCCTTTCAGCAGACGTGCAGATCCCAAAGCCCATCCTAAGTCCTATGAATCTCTGGGACACAACAGTACACAAAATAGATCGCTACAACATCCCTGCCTTCACTGTGTGACCTTTCCCTCTACAGCGCGACAGGTAACATGAACAAGAAAAGATACAGAAGGGCAGTTTAAGTAAGATGGGAAAATTTTTTTTTTTTTTTTTTTTTGTCGGTCGTGGGGCTTGAACTCTGGGCCTGGGCGCTGTCCCTCAGCTCTTCAGCTCAAGGCGAGCGCTCTACCACTTGAGCTACAGCGCCACTTCCGGTTTTCTGGTGGTTTATTGGAGATAAGAGTCTCACGGTCTCTCCTGCCCGGGCTGGCTTTGAACCGCGATCCTCAGATCTCAGCCTCCTGAGTAGCTAGGATTACAGGCGTGAGCCACCAGCGCCCGGCTAAGATGGGAAAATTTTTGAATGGTAAAATAGCTTTATTATTCCATTTTATTGTTATTATAAAGGTGGTGTACGGTGGGGCTACAGTACCTAAGTCAGGCAGAGAGCACATGTCTTTTTGGACACTGTCATCGCTTCCCTCACTCTCTCCCAGTTTTTCCTTCCTGTCCCCAGCCACAGTTGTAAAGTTCACTTTCAACCACTGAAAGTTGGAATTTTATCCAAGCAGGAAGAAGGTAAACATCTGAGCACAGCTCTGAAGGGGGCAAGGTGGGGACTTGGAGCTTAATGATCTCAGCAGAGAGGCAGCAAAGTACGAAGGCCCTGAGACGTGCGGGCATCTGATGTGAGGGCAAATCGGGGAGGGGATGTGGGGCACGTAATACAGAATCCCGGGGATCAGTGCCAGAACCTCGGCTCCTGCTGTGACTGAGACCCGTGTGGTTGGTGAGCTGGAGCAGCCAGTTTAGGCTCATGAGAACTGACTATAACACTGCCAAAGCTCGCTCACGGACATTGTCCTGGTAATTTAAAGTGAATGGTGTCAGGAATATTTGTAACAGGGAAGTAGTCAAATAGTACAAGTCAGACTCTTGGGGCTTTCTTTGTTTTTTATAGAACCAGGTATTTAACCCTTGTTGGCTTACATTGGAGACATGGGAGGGTTTTGAGGACTATCTAGATACCCCCAAAGCTCCTTGGCAAGTCTGGGGAGGCAGAATGACCAAAGCCAGACTGCACAGCCTAGGAGATAATGGGGTAAGGGTTGATCTCCTGAGCCCTAGACTCTCTCTACCACAGACTAGGTAGTGTGAGTCTGTGTGTCTTGTATTATAGTCTGTCACTGTGTTCATGAGAAGGAGGTGTGTAGGAGCTGTACATATGTAGGGTTTGGGTGTTTGTTTTTTTGGTTGTTTGGGTTTTTTTTTTGCCAGTCTGGGGCTTGAACTCAGGGCCTGGGGCACTGTCCCTGAGCTTCTTTTGCTCAAGGATAGCAATCTAACACTTGAGCCAGAGTTCCATTTCTGGACTTTTCTGTATATGTGGTACTGAGGAATTGAACCATTGCATGCTAGGCAAGCATTCTACCACTAAGCCACATTCCCAGGCCCTCATATGTGGGTTCTTTTTTTTGGTCCTGAGGCCTGAACTCTGGGCCTGGGCACTGTCCCTCAGCTCTTCAGCTCAAGGCTAGCATTCTACCCTTGAGCCACAGCACCACTTCCAGCTTTTTCTGCTTCTGTGGTGCTAAGGAATTGAACCCAGGGCCTCATGCATGCAAGGCAAGCGCTCTACCACTGAGCCACCTTCCCAGCCCATAGGTGGGTTCTTAACATATGTATTGTATGACTATGCATGGATAGACCAGGCCAATATGTACACATAACAGTGGCCCTATGTATATTGGCTGGGGCTCTGGCCCCTTCCCTGATATTGCTCCTCAGGATTTCACAAGCCTGGAGAATCCACATGAAAATCTGGAACAGCCATTCCTGAGTGTGTTCAAGAAGGGGCGGCGGAGGACATCTGTGAGGAACCTGGGCAAAGTTGTACACTATGCCAAGGTTCAGTTGCGGTTCCAACACAGCCAGGTAGGGGCCATGCCAGGTGGGGCCGTGCCCAGGGACAGCATCCTGGCCAGCCTGGAGCTTGGTCCCCAGATCCTGAGATGGGGGGCCTACCCTTGCCTAGGACACGAGTGACTGCTACCTGGAACTGTTCCCCTCCCATCTCTACTTCCAAGCCCATGGTTCTGAAGGACTCACGCTCCAGGTAAGGAGTGTGGGCAAAAGGACAGCAGACATGGCCCACAGCCCCTGGGAGTTCTGAGCCTCTCCTGCCCTGTACCGTGACAGGGGCTGCTACCGCTGACAGAGCTGAGCGTCTGCCCACTGGAGGGGTCCCGAGAGCATGCCTTCCAGATCACAGGTGTGTGGGTGGTGCCGTCCGCCCCAGCCCGGGCCGCGGGAGGTCTGGGGAAGGGGACTGCCCTCCACTCAGCTCCTCCGCCCCCAGGCCCGCTGCCTGCTCCCCTCCTCGTTCTCTGCCACAGTGAGGGTGAGCTCCACCGCTGGCTCTACCACCTGGAGAAACAGATGGCCCTTGTGGGTGGCCTGCGCCGCTGCCACTCGGCGCCCCCTCAGGTCAGTGCCCGGGGACCCAGTGGGGGGGGGCGGACCCTCCCCTGCCCCGCCCTTCTAGCCTATCTCTGAGGAGCTCCTCCCCTCCCCCTCCTCTTCTTTCTTCCCCCTCCTCAGGGACCCTTGGGGGATGAGCTCTCCTGGAGTCTGCAGCGCAGACTGGACCAGCTGCAGAGGGCGTCGGGGCAGGAGTCAGTGTACAGTGCCATCTGTGCATCAAGGGTCAAGCTGCAGCACCTTCCCTCCCAGGTGGGTGGAGGGACATGGGGGCGCAAGGAGGCGGGGGAGGTTCGAGTGGCAGGTGCGGGCCTGGGTGCTCAGCGCTGCTCTGTCCCTTACCCTTTGCAGGAGCAGTGGGATCGGCTCCTGGTCCTATACCCTGGGTCTCTGGCCATTTTCTCTGAGGAGCCAGATGGGCTAAGCTTTAAGGTAGATCTTTAAGGTAGATGTGCACCCGCCCTAGGGTGGTGCCCCACTGGAGTGGGAGCTGGGATCAGAGGAACCTGTATTTCCGGGCCTGTTGGGACAGAGTACTGGGCCATGCCCATATGGGGCCACTATCCTGGTCAGTCTGGTCTCTGTCTGAAGCAGAGGAATCCCCACCTGCACATCCATCTTGTCCTGAGGCTCCTCAGCCACCATCCAGACCACCACCCTGGGGCCAGTGGCCAGGGTGAGACTGCTCCCGGGACTCCCTCATACCTGCTTGCCCCAGGGCCCTCCAAGTGCCATCCCCCAGTGTTATTTTCTGCATGTGTGCATGAATGTGTCTTCTCTGGGGCCAGAGTGTGCAGCTAGTGTCACTGGAAAATGCACATGTTGGCCTCCCTATTAGGATTCAGTCCCCACGAGCAACTTTTTTTATCTGCCGTGGGCAGGCAAGGGTCCACCAGGAGGCAGGGGGGAAGAGGCCCAGTTGAGCTCTAGAGGGCAGGGGGGAGGGGAAATGGCCGGCGGGGGTGAGGAGGCCCGGATGAAGGCAGACGCTCATTCAGTGTCCCGCAGGGGGAGCTGCCACTGAGTGCCATCCACATCAACCTGGAGGAGAAGGAGAAACAGATCCGCTCCTTCCTGATTGAAGGTGGAATCTCGCCGCAGACTCTGCCCTGGCCTGGATAGGTTTGGGGGGCGAGGGGGACGTGAGCCCGGTGGATGCCGCAGCTCGTTGCTGGGGGTTCTGCGAGGTGCAGCGTACACCCTTGCTCCAAGCCCCAATGCACGTTTGTTTCCAGGCCGCCTCATCAACACCATCCGTGTGGTGTGCGCCAGCTACGGGGACTACAGCCACTGGATGCTATGCCTCCGCACAGTCTGCCGCAAGGACGGGGCCCCCCTGCCGCCCGGCCCTCCGAGCACCCCACAGCTTCAGGGGCCCACACAGGTGAAGTCTTGCCACCACGGGGGGATGGGTGGGGACGGGCATGGGTAGGGAGGGATTCAACCACCCAGCTCACTCCTGGCTGCCCAGGAGTGGTGGTGGTGGCCAAGGTTGGCTCTCCTTGGATAGACAGGTCAGTTGGGACTCAGATTGCCCTGTGTCCTCCTCTCTCCCTGCCCAAGCCCTTAGCCCCAGGCTGTATGGGCTGCTCTGCCCAGCCTGCAACTGAGCACCTGGGGAGTGGCGGAGCAGGGGAGGCATCCGTGGCTGAAGAGCCCAGAGCCCACTGCCCCATCCTGAGCCTGGATCCCCCACTGCCCCATCCTGAGCCTGGATCCCCCACTGCCCCATCCTGAGCCTGGATCCCCCACTGCCCCATCCTGAGCCTGGATCCCCCACTGCCCCATCCTGAGCCTGGATCCCCACTCCTCCACGAGGGGTCTCAGATTCATGGGACCCCTGTGCAGCCTCAGAGAATTATGTGGGAGAGGGGTCAACAGGAACTTTCTAGAAGGCTCGTCATCCCTGCAGGACCTGGCCAGCTCCGACTGTGCCAGCATTGCCCAGCGGAGGACAGAGCTGAGGCGCAGCAGCAGCAGCCGATCACCCAGAAGCAGAGCCAGAGGAGAAGTGCCTAGCAGGGCCACTCCACGGCCCTTGCGCCTGGACCTGGCCAAAGTGAGTCTAGCATGTGCTCCCGATCCAGGCCGCCCTCCTTCTTGCCTATCTCTCTGCTCAGGTAGTCCTGGGGTACTCAGAAATATATTGCTTAAGCCGGGCGCCGGTGGCTCACACCTGTGATCCTAGCTACTCAAGAGGCTGAGATTTGAGAATCGCGGTTCAAAGCCAGCCCAGGCAGGGAAAGTCCTTCAGACTTTTTTTGGGGGGGGTTGTGGGTCTTGAACTCTGGGCCTGGGCGCTGTCCCTCAGCTCTTCAGCTCAAGGCGAGTGCTCTACCACTTAGGCCACAGCACCACTTCTGATTTTCTGATTAGTTTATTAGAGATAAGAGTTTCACTGGGGGCCAGGCGCGGGTGGCTCATGTGTGTCATCCTAGCTACTCAGGAGGCTGAGATCTGAGGATCATGGTTCAAAGCCAGCCCAGGCAGGAAAGTCCATGAGACTCTTATCTCCAATAAACCACTCAGAAAACCAGAAGTGGCACTGTGGCTCAAGAGGTAGAGTGCTTGCCTTGAGCTGAAGAGCTGAGAGACAGTGCCCAGGCCCAGAGTTCAAGCCCCACAACCAAAAAAAAAAAAAAGGAAAAGAAAGAAAAATCTCTTGCTCAGAGGATAAAATACTCTGGCTGCTTTCTAGCTAGAGGGACCTGTATCTCTCACCTTTTGTAGGTCAAAGGGCCAGACCTGGAGAACAGCCCAGAGGCACTAGACCACTCTTTGGACACACCACATTCCCCCCTGTACGCTGATCCCTACACACCACCTGCCACCTCCCATCGCAAGATCACAGATGTCCAAGGCCTGGATGAGGTCAGTGTGGGTAACATAGCAGCCCTCAGGCTATGAAGGGAGGAAAAGCGGGGCGGGGGGGCGTGTATCTTTGGGCTAAGGGTCCCTGAGCTCCACAGTGGTCCAGTCCTGGGGCCCCTGTTTTCCCACTTTCTGGCAGATCTTCAGTGCTGTGCGAACTTCACCTGGACCAGACCCATCTAGCCTGTTCTCTTCGGTGCCTGTCTCTGACTCTAGCTCCAGACTCTCCAGCACCCCTGGGCTCCTGGGTCCCTATTTGCTCTCCAGCAAAAGAGCCCCACAGTCTCGCGCCTCTCAGAGGCACCGAGGCTCTGTCAAAGGCCAAGCGACACGTCCCCCTGACTCTCCACAACTTATGAGTAGCAGCCCCCACCTGGTAAGAGGAGGCCCATGCCCTGGGCTCAAAGACGTCTTGAGGGGTGGGGGGCTCCTGGGATGGTGGGGGAGAAAGAAGGAGCAGGGGAGACCAGGGACAGGGAAAAGGGGGTACAGCCTGATGGGGAGCCACAGCGGGGTGGGGACCCCAAGGCAAAGGCGAGAGGGTCCTGGTGGGTTGGGGGGCCAATCTTCTCCAGCACTCAGACTTGTGTTTTGTGTTCCCAGGTTACCCCAGCAAGGGAAGATACACCCAGTCCCCTACAACTTCCTCCAGGTGAGTGAAGATCTGTCTCTGCTGGGTGAAGTGATGGGTGTTGCTTCTTGCAGGCCTATGCCTGATGTGCTCTGCCCTGCCCACCAGATAGAGAGTCCTCGGTCTGGGAGAAGACCTCATCTCCCTCCCACCAGAAGTGGCCACACCTTAGGAGGCCCGAGGCAGAGGGGGGGCTCATCCAATGGATTTGATGGGCTCCAGGCAAGCTGCTCCTCAGGAGCACTCATCAGTGCCAACCCGGAGGGTGTCTGCAGCCATCCCGCCCTCCGACCCACTTCAGATCCAGATTAGTCTGACTCCATCAGATCAAGGGCTTCCTCGGGATCTGAGAGTAGAAGCACCCTTGCCCGGATTCTGGGCCCCTCTGCCTCACCAGCAGCTACGAAGGCCAGCAGAAGCACCTCATCGTAGTGATATCATGGCCAGCATCAACAACAACCCAGGAAGATACAGAGGAGGCCTGGACACCCGCCAGAGCCCTCCCGAAGCTCTGTCCATGGGGAAGGGAGGGAGAGAGGTCTGGTGGTGGGCTTTACTTGGAACTGGGGTGATACCATGAATGTGAAGTTAAGAAAGTCAGGTTGCCAGTGTGTTAGTTCAGAGGGCATGAGGGTGAAAGGTTGATAGGGGTCAGAGATTATTGAAAGCAGATGTGGGAGAGTGCCCAGCAATCAGGGTGAGACGGTCAGTCATTGCTGGCAATGTGGGGTCAGAGGCACCAACACCGACACTATAAACAGGAAAAGAGACTTTATTGGTGCTTGTCTGTGTTCGCTCAGAGCAGCCAGGTTTCCATTATCCTAGGCACTGGCCATGCTGCCTCGGACAGAGCCTTACCCTGTCCTGCCATCATTCTGCCACCTTAGGCCACTCTGCCACTTTCCCACTCCACGACCACTCAGCCTCAGTCCCATTCAGCTGCCTGCACTGAAGGCCTCAGTTCCATCTGCACCTCCTTCTGGACCCCAGGGCGCCATCTCTGCTCCGCAGACCTACCCAGCGGGAGCTGCAGGAGCCTTCAGAGGTTTCCCCCAGGCACTTGCTCGCCAACTCGGGCCTGGCCTAAGCCAGCTGTGGCCCTGGTCCCTCTAGGTTCAGGAGTCAGAGGGCCTTAGAGGCCCAGAGTAGAGTCCTCGAACATCCCCCATTCTAAGCTTTGAAGTCACCCAATGTCCTGTCTAGTGTCCAAGATCCAGCAGGACCTTGCTGCCCTGATGCTTTCCTCTCCTACTGTCCTTAGCACGTGAGCCGATGAAATGCAGTGCTCACTAAAGTTAATTTCAGACAAACACCCCAAGGATTGCATGTCTGAGATTCAAACTGAATTGAGTGCCTTGTTTTACACTTGCTAATCCAATGCCCTCCTAAATAGCTTTCCGCTCAGCACCTACCCACGCAGAATCCTGAATATCCTTCCTACCGGGTGTGGGGAGTGACCTTGGCTACTCGCTGGCCCCACGGTGGAGTCCAAGGAGGCTGACACATAAGACGCTGATTCTTTCCCGGATACCATAGCAGATAGGTGTCAGAGAGTGAGGAGGGGGCAGCACCTTGTCCAAGGCCCCCTGAGCTGGTCTCAGCGTCCCGCACCTCCCAGCCCAGCCTGGCTCCTAGCAGCTGGGGCTGGGACTCGGGCTGTTGCTGGGGCTGGGGTTTCGGCTGGGGCTACGTCCTTGCCTCATCTGCTGGCGAAAGTAGCGGATGGCAGAGATGGTGCCGATGTTGGCCAGCAAGACTGCAAAAGAAGCATATGGTCTCCTGGATGCCAGCTTCAGCTGGTCACCTTCCACCCACAAGACCCAGTCCACACAGGGCGGGGCAAGCCCAGTGGGTCGGAGACAGGTCAGCCATGGAAAAAATAAGGTCACAGAGGGCCTGAACCTCCTGGGTACCTGTCCCCCTGCCGGCCCAGCGGGGGAGATGGACATCAAAGCCCCTCCACCCCCAGAGCCCTCAAACCTGTTTTCCAAGCGTCTGGGGTATGTAGATCTGAGGTTCTCACAGCCCAAGTGGCAAAAGCCACAAACACCAGGCACATGTCATTCTGGCTAAAGGTAAAAGAGGTGAAGGGACCCCGGAGCTCATCTAGGAAAGAGAAGTGCACCCTTCATTGGTCCCGTGAGGTATGGTGTTCCCTGTGCACACGTTGGACTCGCTTCCCCTGGGACACACTTGCCCTGGTCACACTTGCTCTAAGACATGGCTGCCATAGAATGTGTTGCTGTGGAACACCCCTGCCCTGCGTAGGCCCTCCCTGGAACACTCCTGTCTGCCTGTCTGGACACACGCTCGTATTCTCCTATGATGTTTCTTCCTCAAGACACTGGGTGAGGGGCTGGGAAGTGGCTCAGGGGTAGAGTGCTTGCCTTGAGCTGAAGAGCTGAGGGACAGCGCCCAGGCCCAGAGTTCAGGCCCCACGACTGGACCAAAAAAAAAAAAAAAAAAGACACTGGGTGACGTGTCACCGTTGAGGGAGTGGCTCTGTGGTCTTCACCTCCCTGTCTAGGACCTAGCTTCCCGTGGGACGCTATTTCCCACAGGGCACATGCTAGCACTTCAACCTGGACTCGAGGCAGCGGTCACTGCAGAGCCAAACCGGAATGGCTATGTTGCCTGTTCTACCCCAACTGGACTGTGTCCTGGAATGGCTGGACTTGCCGTTTCTCCCACCCGTCCTGAAGCACCACCCCCTCTTGGCTAACGACCAGGGTCTTGCACTGCCCCTCCCCCACGGCCCCTTGGCCTAGCTCCCTGGACAGCGTGTTCCCAGGACCTAGATCGGCCTAATCAACACCTACCTGCTTGCCTGACTGCCAGGCTGAATTGTTCTGCTGTGGCTGGGCCAGGTTCAGGGGGCAGCCCAAGCTCCAGTTCCTTTAGAGGCTCCAAGCGCTGTGGCTGGTGAAGGGGGGCAGGCCTGCTGTCAAGCCTGTCCTCTCCAAAGAAGTGTTCGTAGGCCTCAGGGATGGAGATGGGCACAGGGTCCCCAGGGGGAGGTGCCGCTCCACACTCAGCTCCTGGGGGTGCTTTTGGCACTAAGTGCCTTTGGTGCCTTGGTCTCTGGACCCTGAAGTCCTGGAAGAAGAACTCACAGGTATCTGGCCACTGGACTTCCCCCAGGGCCTGACCGTCCCCTGCCTCATCCTGCATGTCCTCGTCCTCTTCCTCGATGGTGTCACAGAAGAAGAACTCATAAGCCTCGGGAAGGGTCACTGCAAAGCGGCCTCCAGGCTCGGGCCCCACTGAGGAGGCAGAGGGGGATGGAGGTGGTAGGTGCTTGAGGATCCGAGGCTGGGGGGCGCGGGGCCCCACAGCCACAGCATCCCAGGCTGAAGCCCCGCCGCGAGTCTGGGGGGCTGGGGAACGGGGTGCAGCTGGGGGGGGTGGGCCTGTGGCCTCCCCTGACCCTGGCTCCTCAGGGTTGGGCAGAGCCATAGAAAAGCGAACTTTCTTCTTCTTGGTGACTTGGACAGGGCCCTGTGGGGCTCCCCCAGAAGGGTGTCCAGGGGTCCCGGCTAAGGGCTCTCTTCCAGGCTTCTCTTGGTAACCCCCTTGACCCACTGACACCTCTGTGTCTGCCAGAGCAGGCTCAGCCCAGGAAACGGGGGTTGAGGAGGAAGCAGACGTGGCCTTGGAAGCTGAGTAAGGCAGAACTTGGTGCAGCACAGCCGAGGAGACAGGTGTGGTCAAATCCCCCTCTGGCTTTGCCCCTGGGCCTGCTACGGGCGAGTCCACGTGATATCCGTGAGTAGGGGCCGGTGCAGACATAGTCCTCTCCGGGTGAGGGGTGGGGGCAGGTGTAAATAAAGTTATGTCAGGCTTAGAGGCAGATGTAGACAGACCCATGTTGGGTTGAGGCTTATTGGCAGGTGTAGACGAAGCAGTGTCAGGTTGAGGATTGGTGGCAGGTGTAGACAGAGTCGTATCAGGCTTATGGGTAGGCGTACATAAAACTATGTTAGGTTGAAGCTTGCATGCAGATGCAGATAAAACCATGTCAGCTTGAGGCTTACAGGTAGATACAGAAAAAGCTGTGTCAAATTGAAGTTTGGTAGCAGGTACAGACGAAGCCATGTCTGGTTGAACCTTGGAGACTGGGGCAGACAGAGCTGCATCTGGCTTAGCCATGGAGACATCTGGGTAAACCTCGGACGCTGTGTGTGGCTCAGCTCTGGATGCCAGTCTGATCTGGTCTGCACCTTGCTCAGTTGTGGGCACAGACGTGGGTAGATCCAAGCCTGGCCCTCCTCTGGCAACCTCTTCAGAGGGACCAGAGCCTGGCTCAGGAGCACCTGCAGAGTCTGAATCTGGCTTGTCTTTCAAGGCTCCTGCTGTCAGTTTTGCTGTCCCTGCCTCGAGACCCTCCTTGGAACTGGCCTCGGGAGCATGGGATGGTGCCGCAGAAGGGCCTGGGCCTCCCGAGCGCTCACCACCTTTGGCGCCCACACCACGCCTCTTCTTGCGGCCAGGGCTGCGCCGTGAAGCCCCAGGGCTCTCGGGGAGCTTCTGGGAAGGAGCACTGCAGGCTGGGGACTCAGGACTTGGAGAGGGGTCACCAGCAGGGTTTGAGGCAGGGCCCTGTAGAAGCCTCTGCATCTCACCTCTAGAAGCTGCTGACTCTGGGAGGAAGGAACATTGGCTGACAGGGGCAGCACCCAAGCCGGGGCACGGCAGGGCTTCTGACTGTGTGGACGTGCCGGCTTCCTGCTGACCGGCCCCTAGAGCCAGGACAGGCTCACACTGAGACCTGCTGACCAGCTGCTGGGTAGCCACGTCCCCCTCCTTGCAGCCCCAGCAGCCCCTCCCCCTGGAAGCCAGTGGCCCACTGAGGAGTGGTGGGGGCCCCGGGGGGCTGCTGCCACTGCTGTCCCCTTGGTCAGCGTCACTGGACAAGAGCTCATCTCCGGAGGCTAGGCCAGCCTGCAAGAGGCCACACTCATCAGTGGTGGCCGAGAACTCGGCCCAGTCCTGCTCACTGAGCTGGACGCTGTACTGGAAGTTGTCCATCGCTGATCAGCAGAGGTGCTGGAGCAACAGCAGGACTTGGGGCCAGGGGGGCCTTCACCATGCAGGCCCCCTAGGCTGAGCAGAACCCACTGGCACCCTGCCCACCCCAAGGGCACCCGCCCCCTCCCCGGCTCTTCATCCCCGCCTGGAAGGGTCCCAGAGGGGAGGCTCTGCTGCTTTCAAATCTAGCTCATTCTTCTGAGTTAGAAAACACTAACTCCAACTTTCCCTATTTCCAACTCAACTTCAAATGGTAACTACCATGACACATTGCCACAGTCCTAAAATCAAATAGATTTCATATTAGCGAAGTAGCCTGAAAACCCCATGGCCGTGTTCCAATGGTGTTCCCACACATCTCAAATGGGCTCGGTGGGGCTGACCCCCCTTTTCGCCTCCCTCCACCGCGGTCTGCACCCAGGACCACTGGGGTCCATTCCTCCAGTGACCTGTCCTGGTGTGACCCAGATGGCAGCAGGCCACAGAGGAGGGGCCTCGTGCCCAGCAGGTGACCAGCCTCCAGGGGGATGACCTTCCACCCGCTCTGCTAGGACAGGCTTCCTCTGCATCCACCAAGGTCAATTGCTGGGACCAGTCAGAGCTGGCTCCAGGGTCAACAGGAACAGCCTGGGGCTGAGATTATGGAGCCGTGGTGAGTCTTCCGACCAGGCCTTCCTCAAGGACTACACCTCCCCATTCAGTCTTGCCCAACTCCCCAAGGCCTCATTTCCCCACCTCAGTTAACCAAGGTGACTCAAGCTGGCTGGAGACTCCATCCTGGGACCCCTAAGGGGGCTACTCTAGGGCCCTCGCTCAGCTATGCTAGACCTAGTGGGATGGGCACTCTGAGGGAGAGATGCCTGGAGACTAAGGCACTGTGGCTTCTGCCACTGACCCTTGCCTCACTCTCTGATCCCAGAGAGGACTCAGTGGGAACTACCTGCCACTGGGACCCCTAGACAAGAATGAGGGCCTAACGGTGGCCTACCTGGGTCTCAGCAGCCGGCCGGTGCCATGGATCAGGGTATCTAGCAGCCTGTTCCACAGCGGCATGGTGTTGGGCTTGCGCTGCAAGCTCCACCCCCCATGGCCCAAAATACCACACTCCTAGGCTCCCATGTGACTTGGGCCAGTCTCAGGGCCAGGCCACAAATAGATGGCATTTGAGGAGCCTCCAGCTATGTGAGAGACATCTTTCTGGTGTAGTGCCAGGCCAAGGGCTGGCCCCAGCGAAGGTCATGCCAGACGCCGGCCAGAGAATGTTACTCAGCAATCAGCACTGTACCTCCCTTCCCACACAGAAGGGTACCCGTGCTCTGTTGCACTGTGAAACTTTATTCCAGCCCCACCTGCTGTCCCCAGCCCAACTCTGCAGATTGTTCTGCGACCAGAGGAGGACCTGAACCTACCAGGGTCGACCTCCGGAACTTGCAGGAACCTCCTGAGAGTTGCTGAACTGCTGATGGGGCTGGAGGAGACATGGGGACATAACTTGCCTTTGGAGGAGGGCTCCCACTGTGTCAGGTGAGGGGCAGGGTGCCTAGGCCTCACAGAACGCAGGGAGGGACACGGGACAAATGGGTTCACTCCTGACTTTGACTTCTGTGTACAGACCCAACACCAAGTGGCCATTGGCTCCAGGGGGGAAGCAGGGTCCTCAGCATCTCCTGGGTCCGTGCCAAGCGCTGGGGCATCTTTCTGTAAACTCTAACCCTGAGCTAGGCACCGACAGTACCCTTCTTTCTGAAGGGCATGAAGCACAGAGGAGGGGAATAACTTGCACAAAGCCACACAGCCAGCAGGCAAGAGAGTTGCGTCCCAAAGTCCTTCTGTTAGCTGTACATCAGGTGCAGAGTGAGAGGTTATCCGTAGGTTGCTCTCACCCTGAGGATCCTGGTAACGATTCCAGACAGATCTTGAGCTTGGAGACAACAGGATGTATGTAGCCAGGTACTGAGGGTCATACCTGTAATCCCAGCATTATGGAGGTAGACGCAGAAGAATCGGGAGTATTTATCTAGCCTAAAGTACATAGTAAGACTTGGGTCAAAAAAACAAGGGCCTGGATGTAGCTCAGTGGGAGAGCATTTAACTAGCATGAACAAGACACTGGTTTCCATGCTCAACACTGAAAACAATAAAAGCCACTTGCTATGGGTTCATCCTCTCCACTGAAAACGGGTTTCTTCAGTGATTTTGCCACTATTCTGCATCTTTCTTGTTGATTTTGTAGAATTTGTTGTATTTCGTTTTGTTTTGCTTGTAGTTCCGTGCATTAAACCCAAGAATTCTTATTATCGTTTTCGTTTGCCCCTGAGCTTTTTCTGCTCAAGGGTAGCACTCTACAAACAGTAATACGTCCAGTTTTCTGGTGGTTAATAGGACATAGGAGTCTCACAGGCTTTCCTGCCTATGCCAGCTTTGAACCATGATCTCAGATCTCAGCCTCCAAAGTAGCTAGGATTACAGGTGTGAGCCACCAGCACCCAGCTTTGGTATGGAGATTTTAT